>NC_087167.1:2107500-2127500 GCF_035594125.1 Scylla paramamosain | reverse complement strand
CACGAACGTTATATATCATGAATAACGCGGGGTGAAGAGACTGCCTTTAAATATTATGTATCTACCTTTATGCCGGAGTGGTCCAGCCCAGGGTAAGAGAAAGGCGGGAGTTGGTGTGTGTGTGGGGTGAACGCTCAGGCCGCGCCCCCGCCCCCTCCAACGGTGCACGAGGACGAGGGAAGTGATGGTCAGGGTCACGTTCAGGGTCAACTTTACGCCGCTCACTACGAGTCGGCGCAGCTCTGAGGAGGAAAAAGTATATCCACGATTATTTTGTTCTTAAAATTTGCACGTTTGTCTTGGGTCTTTTGACATTTCACTTTATATCCTTTGCTTGTTTCATTTACCTGGCTTCTGGCAACAAACATTATCTTCATATAAAGGCACAGTTCTTAGGGGAAATAGATATTCATTATTATTATGTGCTTGTATATCTTTCACGTTTGTCTTTTTTTTGGTAACAGACTGTACGTCTATGTTTTATCCATCTCACTTGTGGGATAAAAATGTATATCAATACATAATATGTCTTTTTGGCCACTTCGTCTCCACCGACTTGCTTAAATTCACACAAATGCAAAATGCTATTGTCAGGAGTTTCCAGGGAGGCGCCACACGTGTTCTCCGCATCTGCACTGCAGACTGAGGTGTGTGCCCAAACTGTACCCCTGGGCACCCGGCAGTAGGCAGGAAGCATGACCCGTTGGGGAATGCAAACACAAAAAAAACAATTACCGTATTAAAGGCAGCAACCTCAACGAGAGTGAAGCTGCAAGCCAGTCTTTACTTCTGGTCTCCTTATCTTCCTTCCGCATAAGATAATTAAAAAAAAGAACCATAAGAAGCATCGCATTACTGGTGATAAAAAAAACTTCACTCGGAAGACTATATCAATAATTCAGGAGACTTCAACGTTGCCGAAAGTAGAAATCCAGTTATTCATGTGCTCAAGCTTGGCCTTGCTCTACACAAGGAGTAAATCCTGGAGTTGTCAGCAAGAATCCTTAACTAAGGCATCAAAGAAGGACAAGGACGAAGATGAGCTCAGTGACAACTTATCAAAACAAAAACAAATAACTTAATATATAGCTTTAAAAAAAATGTTTCTATAAAACATAGGGGCTATTTCAAATTATTTCTTGGATATCATCACGAGACAAACCCGAGGAATGGATACAGATCATAACAGAAAAGAATATTTGACAGTAATCTACAGATGAGAGAGAGAGAGAGAGAGAGAGAGAGAGAGAGAGAGAGAGAGAGAGAGAGAGAGAGAGAGAGAGAGAGAGAGAGAGAGAGAGAGAGAGAGATCAGAAATTCTAAGTCTTTTTACCTGACTGCCTAAATTGTCAAATTTCATCTGTAACTAACACATCAAATGCAGCAATACAATGAAGCATGACGGAATGTGCTAAGGACCTTAAATCGCAACATCTGATGGTCCTCAGTGAACATTATTTTTGCTCGCGCAGCCAACCTTCGCGCATCTTCGCCGGCAGTGTGTGTGGTTCAAGACGTCTTACCTTGTCGCTGCTGCACCTCCTTCCTCCACCACGTCTCCCGCGACACTGACCTCTCCCCCGCTCGCGCCGCCGTATGGTTCATCACCCCCACCGCTGTGACGTCATCGCAACCAGACGCCAAAGGGTTTCATAAATGTCACCTTCGAGGAACTTTTCACCACGGCCAAAGTGAATGACGAGCTTAGAAAGACAATGACTGCGTTAATTATTTCAAGAATCGCGTGGTAAGTTGTCAAGTTTTTGTTTTTTATTCTTCCTAGGTTGGAGAAAATGGATACGAAGAGGCGCGAGATGCCACGCACTGCCGGCACCTCAGCGGGCACCCCCATCGCGTCCCCAATCAAAGTGTCATCTGGTTTATCTGTCCTTGAAATTTACGGCAGGTCAAAGATATCAAGTCATAATATACACGGCATCCTATCTGTGACGTACAATGGATATATTTATAAAAGATGACGACTAACTTAGAACAATATACCCATTAATATTGATGATATTTAAATATGTGTCTGTTTAACAACTATTATGTTTATGTTAAAGGGTCATAGGTAAAGGATCTCTCTCTCTCTCTCTCTCTCTCTCTCTCTCTCTCTCTCTCTCTCTCTCTCTCTCTCTCATGCACATAACATAATTGCACATGCATACATATAAGTACACACACACACACACACACACACACACACACACACACACACACACACACACACCTACAAACGTGCGCACACATGACCATATTGTCTCACTCGCTACATGACATTCCTATGTGTTATGGGAGTGACACGATTATATGTTTGCTTTTTCTCTCAATACGTTTTTATTTTGGCACTCTGGTTTCAAATTGATTGGTTTATAATTGACAACAATCCAATCATTACTAACTGCAACACATGTCTCCCGGCGCAGGCGTCTTGGGCCATCATTCACTCCTCCCCACCAGCTCGTTAGCAGCAGAGGTAGAATGTTCACTTCTCTGGATTCTTGAATTACAGGTGAACTTTTCTGCAAATTCACTTTTCTGGATACAATTGACATTGCTCTGACTTTGCCCTTAGCGTTGCTCACTTCTTACTGTATATGATTATGTATTTAAACGAAAATGAAATAAAAATCGAAATTTTATTTACTTTTTTATAAATATACTCGTATCTACGTAATTACCCATATTTCATCACTATCACTACCATCATCATCACCATCACAAGCAGTAAAAACAATATCATCATCAACAACAATGACAGCAACAGCAGGAGCAGCAACAACAACAACAATTGCTACTATTACGATATTGCTACTTTTGCTGCTGCTACTACTACATTTGTTACAACAACATCACCACCATCAACAGTAACAACTACTACTACTACTACTACTACTACTACTACTACTACTACTACTACTACTACTACTACTACTACTACTACTACTACTACTACTAACTACTACTACTACTACTACTACTACTACTACTACTTCTAATGCTAAAACTATTACAATTTTTCTTTTTCGAAATTAATACATTAAAATTTGTGAAGACGGCCATCGCGTCACTGCAGGTCACCTCTCATCAGGTGAGGTCGTCGCAATCAAGGCTGCAGCGGCCAGGATACTTGCCCTGCTCCCGGGTGTGCTTAGCCTTTCGATATGGGAAAATAAATTCATTTTCGATGACTTCAAACTTTGTTAAATTTATACGCGAGGGCAAGAAACTATGGCACACATTGTTTTTACACACATTTATTTATTTTATGTCGAAGCCTCCTCTAAGATACAATGATTAGAAATCGGGCTATACCCATGCACATACCTGCACTGTGTGTGTGTGTGTGTGTGTGTGTGTGTGTGTGTGTGTGTGTGTGTGTGTGTGTGTGTGTATAAGCGTGGTTATTTGTACCATGTGAATAAGATAACATTATTGGCATAGAAACATAACCCTAGATAAAAGAGTATTACCAGATACTAATACTACTTATGAAAAGCCTAAAGAAGTACTATATTATGTTGTAAAATTGCTTCTGTGTTATCATTGTCATGTACCGCTCACTATGAATATTACAAAAAAATGTTAAGAAGGAAATATCATGTCTCGTATAATGATTAGGTTTGTTTAATTCAATGCTATAAATTAAGTGCGCGCACACACACACACATACACACACAGAGAGAGAGAGAGAGAGAGAGAGAGAGAGAGAGAGAGAGAGAGAGAGAGAGAGAGAGAGAGAGAGAGAGAGAGAGAGAGAGAGAGAGAGAGAGAGAGAGAGAGAGACTTACACACACAAACACACACACACCAACTTCTACCCCACTTCCTTCAAGCTCTCCCCAAACATTCCTGTCAAAACAAAAGCTCTTCCACGCGACTCAGCTGATAGTAACTGACTCGAGGATCCCATTTGCATAAGAGGAGCGGGGGAAGCAGTAACTGGTGAGCGAGGCCGGGAGGAGGTGGGACTGAGGTGAGGCGGGACAGGTGAAGGAAGGAAGCACTGCGGTTACAGAGCATAGGGAATCATTATGCAGGAACGAGACAGTTAGGCGG
The DNA here is from genome assembly GCF_035594125.1 of Scylla paramamosain. Lineage (NCBI taxonomy): Eukaryota > Metazoa > Arthropoda > Malacostraca > Decapoda > Portunidae > Scylla > Scylla paramamosain. The sequence continues at coordinate 2,123,441 of NC_087167.1, read as the reverse complement.
AAGAAGGAAGGTATTTTAATGCAATTTAGTCTATCTTAAAGTGCCACGGAGGATAAAATGAATGCAAGGTCGTGAACACAGGCAGGAAGAGATGTAGTAAAGTGTAAGAGGGAAGATAGAGGGGAGCGTGACGGTGGTAAAAAAGTGATTCGAGGAGAGAATAGAGTGACAGGTGCGGAAGTGGTGGGGTGTAAGCAGGATATGAGAACTTAGGAGAGGAGGAAGAAAGCTTTGTGTGTGGAGGTGAAGGTACGGAACAGATGGAGCGTCTTGTTACGTTTTCACCTTATGCTAATGTGCTTGAAGGTTATGTAAAAAGAAAAGGAACTGAAGTTTGAAATATTTGTACGTTTATCTTTACTGTGGGGTTCTGAAGTATTGAGCACCGCAAGACTTGAAAATCTCCGTCTTCTGTCTTTATTTTGAGTTGTCTTGTGATAATGTAATGTCTAAACAGCAGATATTGGTCTTTTCTTGATTTAAATATGTACTGTTAAATATTCCGTTTTACATCTTATGGATACCTTTCCTGTTTTACGTATAAATGAAAAAAGATGGAGATAACTCAAACAGAAAACAAACGACTCACAAAATGTTCGTAATGCAACCAGGCACAAACATCTAAATTTCCTTAAAAATTCTTCGTTGACTGTAGAAAAGATGAGGAAAAGACCTAAAAATTTAAATAAAATAGTCATATACTCATCATATAACTTAAAAATACTTACCATGTGTCGAAGCAAGATAATGGAGTGAAGGAAACTCATGAAAGTCAAGAGAAGATTATTATTCCTTGCATCCATAACTGCGGGAAAACGTACGACACAGATTTATGGGATGAATACTTCTCAGCTCTTTATTTGATTCTCCAAGGGGCATTCTCACCTTCTCGTGCAGCGCAGCTATTTATCAGGCAAGAGAATTTACACGAGTACATCGACACACACACACACACACACACACACACATACATACACACACATATGTGGATCCTTATCAGCATATTCCTCTGACCCTCATTGTTTTTGCACTCTGAAGCATTCTAATCTTACCATGAAAACGTTCAAAATAATGCTTAATAAAGAACTCATACTGCACCACGAACATCACCACTAGAAATGCATGGCGAACAAACACCTTGAGGAATCAGTACTAAGAACGAGTGGAGTGATTTAAGTATCCAAGCATAAAGTAGGCTCTGATAAGTCCCAGCGAGTGTAGTGTGGGTGAGGCTGTTGCCCGAGTTTCCCGGCCGCCGCCTAACTGGACCACGCCGGGAATGGAGATGGTGGACGAGCGCTAGGGAGAAGACGACGTGCGACCTTCGCCTACACCCGCGTGACGAGCAGCATGCGGGAGGAGACAAGACAGGTGCTCCACGGCAGCTCTGCGACCAAGAGTGTCTTCACTGCTTAATAACACCCCGATATGCATTGCTGGTCATACACGTGCTCATTTTCCTCATCTTGCTGGGGGTTTACAGTTAAGGCAGTGAATAGTTAGTGTCCGCCTTGTGCCCTGACTGCACAGGCAAGGGAGGCGGGGGAGTGGCCCGGACCGAGACAAATTTACATTAGCAACTTTATGGGCAGGGCTCACTATATGAAGCGTTTGAATGTGTGTGTGTGTGTGTGTGTGTGTGTGTGTGTGTGTGTGTGTGTGTGTGTGTGTGTGTGTGTGTGTGTGTGTAATGTGCTGCATTATTTCCAATGACTTTCTGGAAGATTGATATTTTCATAATTGATGCTAGCGCTATTACTACTTTTTGTTATGTAGAAGGGACAAAGGCCAAGGGCAACAAAACTACAATAAAAAAAAAAAAAAAAGCCCACTGAGGTGCCGGTCCCCGAACAGAGTCGAAAACAGTAGTCAAAAATTACAGGACAAGTGTCTTGAAACTTCTATCTTGAAAGAGTTCAAGTCATAGGAAGGTGAAAATACAATAGCAAGCAACTAGTGTTAATTAGTGTTAGTGTTAGTGTGGTTACTATCGGATGGAGATCAAGCACGTGGTGGTGGTGGTTGCGATGTCAGTGGTGCTATAACTGTACCCTTTAGTATTCCAATAATGGCTGGGTTGCAATGGCAGGCTGACAGATAGGAAAGCGTAAGAGGAAAAGCTGAGTTTAAACTTTCACCGCAGTAAAGCAGATCAGACTTCGTGTGCCTCAAACACGTATTGTATCTTTTACGCATGGATTCCTCACCGAGCATTCCCCATTTTTTTTTCCTCCTAAACTTCTCCTCTCCTTATCCTCTCCAGCCTGACTTCTTAGGTTCATAAAGCTTATAAGCTGCATTTGGCAGTCCTGACTGAACAAGCCAATAATTTAGAGCTAAGTCTTACCACCACCTAACTAAGGGTTAGTTCGCCTTGTGCATCAGTTGACCTAATACCAGTTTATTGGCCTGACATAAAAACCGGTAGTTTTTGTCTCATTTTATTTTTGCACAAGCACGAGGTGGCTTAGGATGAGGACAACGCCAATCAATAGAGCTTACGTCACAGCACAAAAGAAACCTAATCTTGTTTAACAAGATGTTAAAAGCTGCAATTCTATTTGGTTACTATAAATCGCAAGACTCGGAAAGAAAAGTTACGACTGATCTTAATAAGCAAGATTAGATTATGACTTCCCACCTAATTCAATTACATAAATATGTTTAGATCATAAAAAAAAAAAAAAGATAACGGAATAAAATTATCTTATGCTTTAAAGAATCTCGATAAGGCTTTTTGATGAATATTGCTAAACACCATATCGATTCATTACGAAACTGAACATTTTCATGTAAGCTTGTGTCCCCCTCTTCCCACCATCACACACAAGGCGTGGGCAACGGCCAGCGAGGCGAGGCTTGGCGCAGCGTGGGTCCCCCTCATTCAGGCATCCGTTATCTTCCACCATTAACTCGTTTTCTCGCCGACCGGCATTTTTTTTTCTCTCTCTCTCTCCTCTCTTTTTTCTTTCTCTTTCCTTCCCCTGAATATATGATCACTTAACCTTTTTTCATTTTGCCAGCATCTCCTCGAGAAGAGAGAAATGGGATAAAATGTACTGAGCAATTCCTTGGTAAAAATTTATCCTGCATTTCACATGAAATATTTCCACTGGAATATTTCACAAGCCTTCAGAGGCTACTGAGTCTTGCGTGTGTGATAAAATGAGCACGGTGACTAGCACAAGTTCTTCATTTGGTAACATTAACAAGTTGATGATATTCATCTTTTACTTCTTCTTTTTCTTCTTCTTCTTCACTCATCATCATCATCATCATCATCTTATTTTTCTTTTTCTTCTTTTTCTTTACTCATCATCATCTTCTTCTTCTTCTTCTTCTTCACTCATCATCATCTTCTTTTTCTTCACTCATCATCATCATCATCATCTTCTTCTTCTTCTTCTTCTTCTTCTTCTTCTTCTTCTTCTTCTTATTATTATTATTATTATTATTATTATTATTACTATTATTATTATTACCATTATTATTGTTATTTACATCATCATTATCCTAATACTTATTATTGTTACGCAGTTACATGTTACATATTCAGACTAGCTAACACTGTTTGTGGACACCACGCTGTGCAATTATGTCCTTAAAGTTTTCATAATGAAAAAGTACCCTTGACTACCCAAGGAAACTTTGAAAGGCTCTTTTGCCATTACACACACATACACACGCACACACACACACATACACACACACACAAACACACACACACACACACACACACACACATACACATTTCAATTTGCTTTCTGGTACACTGATATTACTGATTTAGCAACAGCGTGCCTAAAAGGTTACATGCCTGACCTACCCACACTGATCCTCACCCAGCACGACCTACCTTCCTGAATCTTTTCTTTTCTCTTAGTATTTCCATCCTTGACTTCTTGGCTTCATATTGACTGGTTTACAATTAACACTAATCTAGTCATTACTAACTGCAATATATGTCTCCCGGCGCAGGAGTGTCGGCCCATCGTTCACTCCTTCTCACCGGCTCGTTAGTAGCAGAGGTAGCATGCTCACCCCCTCTACATTATTGCATTATAACAACACTTTCATGGCAAATTAGCTTTTTTTAATATATTTAACGTTGTCCTGCCTTTGCCTTTAGCACTGTTCACTTCTCACTGTATATAATTACGTGCTTAAAGAAATGTCAAATTAGAAACAAAATATCTTTATATACTCGTTGGAACGTAATTGATTGTATTTGACGAACAACAGTATAACCATCATTGCCACCACAAGGAACAGAAACAGCAGCATCATCAAAGACAACAGCGGGAGCAGCACTAGCAGTAGCAGCAATAACAAGAACTTCTATTACAATACTGCTGCTTCTATTGTTTCTACTAATTTATGTGCTTCAACTACTATCTTTACTACTACTACTACTACTACTACTACTACTACTACTGCAGTTGCCAGGACTATTACTTTTACCATTGCACTGCTACACACACTCATAACGGGGACATCCTCAAGTCCCTAATTACTTGGTATTATCGGAAGTAGCATCACATCCACTCCCACCATCCTCAGCACCCATAACTTGCTGTACGGACGTGAGGGTCGGAGGGAAGGGGAGTACAGGAAGGCATCTCATTTCACTGTCACCACGACCTTGACATCTGATGTAGGAACATATCTGGGCCTATATTTTCATGTCCACTTTTTTATGATTTCCTCCTTCAGCTTATCTACGTTATTATGAGACAAATTTATTTCTTCCTCACCTTGACTTTTTTTTTTTGTCCCTAGTCGTGCCAGAATGTGATTCTTTTTTTATTCCTAGCTAGACGTGGCGTTTTGAGACGATGTTGATTGTTTGGCTTTCGTTTGTAGTGAATATCTGTGTAACATTCATTCAGGTCAGTCAATTTTCTTATAATAAACTCAGCCACGTACCATACAACTAGAAACAGAGTTAGGGAACAATAAGAATCCAAATTGTCGTATTTTAGAACACATTATTATCTTGACCTAAACGCGATTAGAAAGACAAATCTCACTATTGTCCTTCAGAGCAAGAAACAAAAACGACAGAGGACTTACTTGGTCGTATCTGAGTGGCCTCGCATTTCCCTGCCCTCAATCAGCAGCAGCAGCAACACTAATGGAGGCGCAGGTGTCTCAGATGCATTATCTGGGTGTTGGTCACCTGCCATATCAACCTTGTAAATAACACACGCCTCTCCCTGACTATCCCTCGACAGTGGGAAGGAAGGGGAGTAACCTCTCAAGGTTCAGGGTTGTGACCAGGAAAAATACATCATTTGAATATTTAACATCACGTCAGAGATACCTGGGGTTTGGCGGGAAGAGGGACAAAGAAAGGGTCGCAGGTTGTTTAAGAAATGTGTTGTGTTTATCTAAAGTTTACAGTTAAGAGATAAGTGCTTTTGACTGACACCTTCACTCCCGAGACCTTTGAGGTATTTATTAAGTCAAGCCTGAACTAACTTTCAGTCCTATTGCTCATCAAGACTAAGTAGGCAGGAAAATTTGACTCTTTTGAATATGCAACTATTATTCTACACCACTCAGTACAAACTCTTGTGGTCCAGACCCTAGGCGAGCATGTTACCTGCTCTTACAACCAAATGTTCTTCCCATTTCCATTCTAAGTTTCATATTATTCTTACGATGGTATATTCATTTCTTTGTACTGACTTGAACTAACTTGCAGCACTGAACTCTGCTGCAATGCTTTATAACTCTTGATTTCCAATGAATAAGTTTCCATATTTCATGCCCATTAGTCACAGCTGCATTACCAATAAACATTGTGTATCTATTGCTTCTCTGTTCCATAATCACTCTTATGTCATAAAGAAATTAAGTCGAATTCCTAATGAAGGCCGTGAGAGGCTGATGCATAAAAATAAATTATTCTGGCCGTATAATATCAGGCTGTTTCTTTTGATGTACTGCTGTATTATATGATGCTCGTGTGGAATTGTCTTCTCCCAGTGAATTATACCACGCTGAAATGATCAACGCACTTACAGTCGTGGCTGGAAATGTGTTTGCTATTTTTTGAGACCGAAATCGTTATCTCTCCTAGGCGCTTCTTCTTCTTCTTCTTCTTTTTCTTCTTCTTCTTCATTTCCATCTTCTTCCTTTCTTCCTTTCTTTCTTTCTTTCCTTTTTCTTTCTCTCTTTCGACTTCACCGTGTTAGGGTGTCGCTATGGTCGCTATGGTCATTAAATCAACATGGCAAACGTTTCTCATTGGATAAAAAAATAAATAGTGGTTTGAATTTTTCTTTATTTCTAACTTTATGATTAGACTGGAAGATTCGTTATTTTCTGTTAATCTTATTACTTCAACGTCTATTATTTATTGGACATGAGTTTTTTTTTTTTTCCTTCAGATAACGCTGCTTTTCTGCCTGTAAGCACGATGATGAGAACACCAAAGCAAGAAACATGGCTGGCTGTGCTCTTCACGGATGGAGAGGAAGCGTTGTGGCAATAAATTCACCCTCATGTCATAAACTTTGTGGTGTCATTATTTTCAGTGCATTTAACAGCGCAACGTTATGTCTCTATAGGTTTCCAGTGCTCTTTATCTTTACTGGGCGTTCTCCAGTCTGTCAACCTGAGGGGAGTGGGTTCTGTTTAAGTTATTCAAAGCAGAGAACATCCGGAAAGCCAGCAATCTTGAAGAATCTTGTTATCCACGAGAGAATCATTGCGGTTAGACAACAAACGGCATTAAGACACTGATTTACTGTCACCATCACACCTGAGAATAACGGGGTAACGGTACCACCATCCTCTCGGAAACCTAGTCAGTGATGATCAGATCTTTTTGTCTACATCACCTGTATTTCAAGAACTGTGTGTGTGTGTGTGTGTGTGTGTGTGTGTGTGTGTGTGTGTGTGTGTGTGTGTGTGTGTGTATACGTGAGTGAGTGGTGGGTGTGCGTCTACGTGCTGGGAGAGTTGCGGCGGCTGTCTGTCTGGCTGTCACGCTACGATGCTCGTGCGCCACAAACATAACATTTTTTTTCTTTTTTTTACGATTTAAAAGAAGTAAAAAACAGTGATGCTATTATTACATACCAAAGAAGATAGTGGTAATATAAATGGACAATGAAAATCACAAATAGTTTATAGTGAGTATTGAAAAAATAGTATTGGACTTTATTTTTTAATTTCTTATATTTTTATATAAAGGGCGCTCTGGTGATGCTAAAAGTGAAGTCCGTGTTTTTTTCTTTTTTCAGGGATGCCATTCAGTTTTGTTTGAAGAGAATGTGAGGGTAAAAGTAAGACATGATAAGAATTTGTACTGCAATGACTGCAAGGTTATCCTCCTCCTCCTCCTCCTCCTCCTCCTCCTCCTCATCATCATCATCATCATCATCATCAGCAGCAGCAGCAGCGGCAGCATCATCATCATCGTCATCATCATTGTACTTGACAAGAGTAAAAAATACAACATCGAAGAATCCGATTATCGCAACAACAACAACAACAACAACAACAACAACAACAACTATTACTACTACTACTACTACTACTACTAATAATAATAATAATAATAATAACAACAACAACAACAATAATTATATTAATACTGCTACCACTACCACTACCACCATCATCATCATCACTACATCAAATCTAACTAAACAACACTACCATCCTCATCACAACACGAACATCCCACCCCCACATCATCATTACCATAACAGCAACATAACATAACCAGAGCATAACACAACTACATCATTATCACAACAGCAACATTTCGACCACACCATCATCACAACACCACCATTTCATCGCCACCACTACCAACATAACACCACCACAACGCCAACGTAATCACACCACATCACTGCTACTCCCACCACATCACACCACCACCGCCACTACCAGAGTTACAGTACAGTCACGCGCCATAACCACATAATAGCGCAGATATATCCGTGCAGGCGCAAGACGAGTGAGAAATCCGTCTGGAATAGTGTATATATATTTTTTTCTCTTTTTTTTTTCCTTTTTTTATAAAAATATTTGTGACTCTAAGGAAAACCAGTGCTCAGTTACTTCTTAAATCTTTTCATATCTTCTTCTTCTGTCACGATAACTGACATGTATGTTATATACTTTCAAAATGTTCCTTTTGTGATGCGTGTAAGACTCAAGATATATAAAGAATATTAGATGCACTCATAGATAAGGTTGAAAAGTGAATACACTGTGGCTATGTATGTTTTATAAGCGTATTGCCACGTGTAGGCCTATTGGCTTTTTTTACAGCTTTTCTTACGTTCTCATGCTATCATATATAATATTATTTCATCACAAAAGGATTAGATAGCAGGGAAAAATAGCAGTACAGCTAACCACTTCCTTTCGCTGGAGAGTTATTGCCCTTTCAAAAGAAATGCTGCCTTTGTCTACCAAGGAAGATTAATTTTTGCCCTTCGTTAAAGATGCATTCATTAAAAGGTCATCGATTCGTTGACTGGGTCTTGGTTTACACCACTTGAGTATTAAGGTGCGGGTCTGCCATAGGGAGACAGTAATGAGGCCCGTGGCGAGACAGTAGAGGCTGCACGGCGTCTAAATGGTTTTAGATCGTGGACTGCATCTTGTTTAGTTTCTCCACCCGCCCTACCCAACACAAAGAAAAGGCCTGATAAATATAGACATGCAAATATAAGGCCACATTAGCGTAAATGAGGGCCTATATGCCATAAATAGTTAAATAAAGACCCACACACACACACACACACACACACACACACACACACACACACACTACTATCACTACAACCATCACCACCACCACCACCACCACCAGCATCGTCACCATTACCACTAGCACCTCCTTTACTTGCCATCACAGGTGGTAACATCAACAAACATCAATAATCACACTAAAATAGCATTCCTAATTAGTGCACTCCGATTCATGAAAATTTACTTCGCTTCAAGCAATTTGTAGAGTATTCCATCCCTGCTCCCGCTATGCAGTCCGTAAATGCAGCCAGGACCATTATCTCTCACACTATCACGGCCATTTATTAAGCGTTCAGGCCATAATGACAGGGCGTGATAAGGTGACATGTAAGGCCACTAGAAGAAAACCAGCTCGTTAGGATGTTAATGCGTAGGCAGTCAATCGTAGTCGTTATGTAAGGCTTGATTGCTCCTTAGTTGTTCTAGGGGGCCTGGCAGCTGAAGGGGAAGGGGAGTGCATGGACACTGACAGATGAGATTCATCTGGTTGAGAGGGAAAGTCAAAGTATGTAGAAGGAGGAATTAATTGACTGAGACTTAATTCTAAGGCTGACGTAATGCCATATGGCGCCAGACGGTAGTTAGTGTGGTATTTTATTTTGTTTTTTAGGAAAGAGGGATTATGGCTAAGTGTTACAAAAAGGCAGAAAAAAGACTTACTGAAAGTGCCAGCCCCCAAAAATAAAATTGAAGAGATTCCGAGGCTGGTGTTAGAGTCCCCATCTTTTATTTACTTATTTATTTTTATTTTGAATGAAAGGTGTACGTGTAGAGTATGTAGTGTTGTGTGAAGGAAGAGGGTTGTCTTCAGAGAACTGGCGGTGACTGCCCCCTTCTATTGTAAGACAAAAGAAACCGTTCAGCTGGGTAAAAAGAGCGGTTATGGTGTAGGGGGTGATACATCGCGATTTGTGATAAACTTTACATACCTCACAAGCTATAACAAGAAGAAAAAAAAATAATAAAAAATTCCCCTGCTCTCCTCGGTATAAATTTAGAATCCCCATCTCCTGAGGTGTCTTTTAAACACCATTTAGCTGACAATTCCCAACATTTCTCAGCATTTACTACGCACCTATGACTACAATTATGATGCTATTCTTTCAACATTTTCAATTCCTCTCTCAGTGATCTCTAATATATGATATGAACAGACATATACAAATCAACTGGTGAATGAATATAAATAGAGGGATAATTGCTGTAAGCAAGATCTAAAGATATAAAACAGAGGGCCAAACTACAGAAGAGATGAGTCTGGATGTTATTCGTTACTTGCAGCTGTCACACCCACTACACTTCCGGCCACCAGCCACTAGCCTCCCGTGGACCATAACACACATAAACACCCTTATTTTCATCTTTGTGTTTGTGTGGTCTGGAAGGCTACGAGGCAAAAATCAACGTTCTTCAGGAATTCTGGCGGTAGAGAATTAGGGGCAGGTGTAAACCAGGACAGCACACTTTTGTAGTGTGATGTCATGCTGTAGCGGGTGGTGTGCTGTAGCGACGTATAGGTAAAAAAATAAATAAATAAAAAAATGTAAAGTGAAATAAGTAAGTAAATAGAAAATAAATAAATACCAACAAAAATAAAATAATAATAATAATATTAATAATAATAATAACAACAACAGAAAGAAGTGTTATAATAATAATAATAGTAATAATAATAATAATAATCGAGTAGATAGATGGAGGAATTGAGTGTTTAGGACATTGAACAATACTAAGTTTGCTCTGCCCAAATCAGACATTTTAGAGATCAGAAGATAACGAAAATTCGTGCTCCTAGTTTTTGCTTCTTTTTTTTTTTCTGAAAATCATAGGTAGAAAAGAAATAGCAAATACATTTAAGTGAGACTAGTTTTTCATTACATTGAATATAAACTCACTCATTCCACAAACCCCCACACTACCTCCTGATAGCCCCCCTACACTTCCATCTGTCCACCTACACAACACTCGCGCGCGCACACACAAACAAACAATTTTCCTTCCGTAGTCATTTTTTTTAGGAAGCAACATTAGGACACGAGACAAAACTGCGAGGGGGAAAGACACTGCAATCTATATCTCTAGCCAGACAAGGGAAGTGCTTTTCATAAAGGGTTTGATGAAGTACACACAAAGTTGCTTAATAATTTGAATGCTCGGCACTGAAAAAATAACAAAAGATCATATTTAAAGAAAAAAATATCGGCGGAAAAGAGGAAAGAATGTTAATGGCTGAACTGAATATCTAAAAAGGGGGAACACAAAAGAGAGGAGATAAGCAGCCATTTATTAGCGAAAGTGAAAGAGGAGGAGCAGCTGGAGGGCAAAAACAAAGGTAAAAGTGAGAGAAATAACGATCGACACACACTACACGGGCACCACCCACCGGGAGGCAGGGCGGTGACCGAGCCCCGGTGGCCTCCGCGGTCTCCCTGATAGGGCTTTCCTCCGCCCGAATCCTGCTCTACCTTCACCTTTACGGAGAGGTGTTTATGACGGAGTGAGGATGATGCGCGGTCTTCTTCGCTTCACCCCCGCCGCCATGAACGACCTTGAACTCGTCGGAATTGTGTGCTTAAGTGCACCATTTTTTACAGGATGATATAATTGCAGGCTGTAATTTGAACAGAACAAAGATAACACAGTTGGGGGAGTTTTCAGTCGAGGTACAAGTTGAAGTTTGAGTAAAGCATAAGTACCGGACTAACGTGATTGAGGAAGTGGTCTCAGAATGGTGGACAGAGAACGATAACCTTACACTGATGGAAATTCCTTCATCCTCAACAATAATTGGAGGCTTCACCTCCACGCGACCTCGAGGATGAAATAGTGGCGGCTGCACCACTAATGGCAAAGTTGTCATTTATATTCTGAAGGCCAAGGATGACAACCTCACGAAGGAACCACTTTGTGACCTTGACAATGAAACTATCTCTTTGTTGCGTCGAGGCTAGAGTGAGGACGCGACTCCGCTCTGCTTCTCCCGCGGCCGGCCTCACTAACCTCTGATCGGTTTGTTAAGTGGGCCTCTGTCTTGCCTCCGGAACCAGTGGCTGGCTCCAGGATGCTGATGCTCCAAAACTGTGACGGTGCAGCGGAGCGTGGTCGTGTTACCTGACCCACAAGCCCACACTACACCTGCTCAGCCTTACGCCGTCGCTCACATTCATGACTCAATACAATACGTAACACAAAAGAAAACATGGACTGCAGACTAACCAGGAACACGGCAGAACAGACCGATAAATATGCGGCAGAATACAGACACAATGACAGGATACATGTTTCTGTCATTATCTGTAAGACAAGAGACCTGTGCTTCAAGGCGGGATCGTTTAACATCACTTACATGGTATCTATTTGCTGGGGAATGCACACAAGTTGGTATGCATACAAGTGCTGCAAAGACTTGAAATCTTATATCAACACGTCTCAGAAAGATTAAAATTCAAGGCTCACATATCTAGTCACATCATGGTAATAAATTAAGTTTCATGGTAAAGGTAAGGTCAAATCGTAAGGCACATTATGGTAATAAATCAAGGTCAAGCAAACACATATCGATGCCCACTGAGCATCATGAGCGTGGTCATGTCACAGGAAACACAACACAAACACAGACGAAGACAAGACAGGACGTGTTCCACCTCCTTACCAGAGACACTCAAGAACATTAATCTTCAGTGAATTGATCACCCACGTCGACAAAGTCTCAATAAAACCAACCGACTGTTATCGCTTTCGATCAGTCTTTGGCGCACAATGGCGGCGGAGGTTGAGGCAGATGAGAGCGAGGAACATTAAAGAACGGCTGATGATTAGACCTTAGATGAGCTGATAATCAGCATGAAGGCCTTCTGACCTCACCACCCAGTGGCGCCCCTTGGCACCTGCACCTACACCTGCTGTGGTTTTATAACGAGGCAGAATATAATTGAAGGCACCGGCTGATAAGTATCGTTAACAACGGGTTCAAGAAAAATTAAGATGAACTATTTTCTCCATCATTATTTCTTCGGGTGTGCCGGGCCTCCTGCAAGCAGTGCTGGTGGCGACGATTCTGTGAGTGGTGAGTGAGACTCATGGATTGTTTCGGGGATGTCTGACTCCAGCCACTCACATGATGGAGGAAGGATACAGAAAGACATTCATGACATCTACGCTGATATGTGCATGTACGAGTACATTTAAGATTGAGAACCATACCATTTTTTTGGAGTACTAATCTATCATACCAAAAAAGCGAGCAAGAGTGTGATATTTTGACAGGTTTTGAGTATTTCCTCCTTTTGCCACCAAGCAGTCAGCAGAATAGATAGCTCAGTAGATTGATATCACGGTATTTTAGCGCTTACTGTTTTTTTTTCTGATGTCTCCACATCCTCCTCATGACAAGACAGAAACACGAATTCAAAAGCGTATTCATGTTTTTGCATTTTCTACCTTGTTCTGGAATCTCTTCTGTCACAGGTGAATACCCTGTCTCTAAAACAGTTACCTGTCTCAGCTATGGAAATTAAGAAGGAAATATGAAAGAAAAAGAGTTTGTCAGGAAGAACAAAAAAATCTGTAGGTGCAAGTAAGTAAACGTCTGACTTCGTGTAGTGAATTAATTCAGAAAATCCTTAAGTGCTGAGCCTCATAAGGTAATATTTCGTCTTTCGGAAGTTTTGACGCGATCTGAGAACTCTCTCCATGCTGTCAGCTGCGCATTGCTTGTGGGAGGTGACCCCATTTCAAACCGACGGGTAGTGATATTAAGCAACCAAATAAGCAAACAATCAGGAAGGCAGCCAAGCTGATAAACCAAGCAGGAAGGTTTCTAAGACAGGACGCACTTAAGAGGATAAACATACAGCTACTCGAAACAAGCAGTCATGTAGACAAGCAGGCAGCAGGCACGGTTATGTCCACTAGCGTCAACATGGCTGACAGGAGGCACTCCTTTTGACTGTTAAATATTCTGCAATATGAGTTTCACATTAAGCACTCATATGTGAAGAAGTGTTCTGGCAACATTAGCTAGCCAAAAAGGATAAGAAACAATTGATGAAAAGAAATAAACAAAATATCCTAGAAGGGATTAGCGATGAGAGGAAAACTCGCACGGATCAAGTGGGCAGAGTATCTGATGAACAAATAACTCTTAGTCAAAAACCTGTACGAGATCTAAGACAAGAAGGAAAACACACTCTCTCTTCGCCTTCCACTTGAACAGCTCCACTTCAGCGTCAGGCCAACCCGTTACTGACCTGAGGGGACGCCTGCCTGACCCCTCCCCCCTCCCGAGCCCTGGTGCTGTAGGACTCAAGGAGAGGCCCGGGAATGGTTCATCTCTGGGTGCGGCTATGATGCTCCCGGCAGCGGCGGGTGGTGGCCTTCACCTCAGCTGGTCAGAAGGGCAAGGGTAATCTTGACGGATGCTAAACAATAATATTCAATTTAGCTGTGATTCACTTTGGGTAATGAGTATGAAGATTAACTGGGTTAGCGAAAGAACGAGACAATACGACATTTAGTTTTGGTGAATTGCATTAGGCACTTCTGCAAGAGCGTATTGAGGCGTAATGTTACTGACGAAGTTCTACTGCCAACATTCTGGCAGGCCACGAGCGTAAGGCACAACATAAAGACACCGTGCGATGAGGCGTGGAGGCCAAGGTGAATGTGATAAAAAAATAAAAATAAATAAAAAATGAATAAATAATAGTAATAATAATAATAATAATGTGTGGAGCGCCAGGCATCACTGAAACGTGTCTATAAATTTTCTTTATTACAACACTTACTAAAAAAAATAATAAACATTGGGCTAAATGACCTTAAAAAGCTTCAGGAACAGTAGTAGTAATAGTAGTAGTAGTAGTAGTAGTAGTAGTAGTAGTAGTAGTAGTAGTAGTAGTAGTAGTAGTAGTAGTAGCAGCAGCAGCAGCAGCAGTAGCAGTAGCAGTAGTAGCAGTGGTAGTATGGTAGTAGTAGTAATACAACTGCTCATTTATTTTTTGTTGCAGTGAAGGTTGCGTATCACATGAAGGTTTAGTGACAAACTTTATTTTTTTTTAATCATTTGCCTTCCACTAACTTCATGTGCGTTCATTTGCGAGGGAGGCGTCACTCCGGTTTCCTGCATCACCCACTTGTTCCTATATTCTGCTCCCTCTCCTTTCCATTGAAACGCTTCCAGTTATACACTCAAACCACCCACAGCCTTTCACTCTCCACTTAAGGTGTCCACATCCTCTTCCCTCTTATTTAAAACGCCCACCACTTGCAGCAGGATGTCACAAGTTCATCTACTGCTCGTGATCTTTGCACTTTTAGCGGCCCCCTCGTCATTTCCTCCTGCACGTTCTTCCCCCAGCGGGTCAGCAGGTTCCACGGTTCCTTCATTATTATTAGGAACTGGCTTGCCTCCAATAGTCTTCGTCAGCTATGTTGGCAAGTATTTGTTGTTAATTTGCCATCAGCTTAGAACCTATCAGCTGCTGTCGAGGACGTTTTCATCATCACATGATTATAAACACATGTACTCGCCGCGTTCATAAGCCGCTCTTAAGACTGGTTTGTCATTTAAGTTGCTTGTGAGTGGCTGCGGCCGGCCAATGAGCAGCGAGGCAAATACCGTAGGCGTGGCTTCGAACGGTACCACAAGCATAGCTGCGTGTTGTCTGTGGTCTGCTAGCAAATCGTGTTTCTTTATGAATATGCCCACCACGAGGGAGTCTTGCACCGTGATGCTTCGGGGCGGGAGGAAAGGAACTTAGTCTCAGTGTACTCGTATGATTCGTTTACTTTTTGCTCCCATAGGTATGATTTCCCTCAAGTCATTACATGCTTAATGGAAACAGTGTTTGAGCTATTTTATGTCCTACTGAATGTGCATATATGTCAAATTTATGATTTTAGTGTAAGCTTATGGTACAAATACAGATACCCAAGACAGGAAGGAAAAGAAAATAATCAGAAATACCGTAAGAATCAAATACATCAAATTTTCAACTAGACAAGAGGGAGGAAGTGTTTTTTTTTTTCCAGAGCTTACATTTCTTTCAGATGTTTATTTCTAGCAGACGGTCAAGTCAACAACAGATTTAAAACTAAAGCAAAGTAAAAACTTTGCTTCAGGTCAGAGAAGCCAAAGCAATATGGGATGCATGCCCTCA
>NC_087167.1:2017500-2102500 GCF_035594125.1 Scylla paramamosain | reverse complement strand
AAAAGGTTAGTCTAGATGGAGTGGAAGGCCGTGGCGGATAGGACGACAACGTGGTGCTGATACCTTGAGTTGAAGGAATGTGAACTGGTTGTGGTGAAAGCTGCGGAGACTCACTGGGGCGTGTGTGTGTGTGTGTGTGTGTGTGTGTGTGTGTGTGTGTGTGTGTGTGTGGAGGAACTTTAAAATGGAGGATGAGGAAACACGCACACACACACACACACACACACGGGTATTCTCTTTTGGGATGAGAACCTGCAGCACCGTCTATAAAAATAAAAATCATTATGAGAAAGACAGAGATTAAAGAGTAATAAAGTAGGCAGGCTCCTTCGCGACTCGCAGTTGTGCTACGTCACGTAATTTCCACTTCTTTTATTTATCATGCTGTAAGAAACTCCATGTTAGCTTGTTTTAAAAATTGATCAGAGAATTGTATGTATAATATATATTACTAATTCCAGTTCTCAATAGGAATCAATTAATTCTTTTTTATAATGACTGAGCAAGGAAAGAAAAAAGCAAGTCTGGAAGGGAAGGACTACTTAAGCTGTTGTTTCTAAAGAAAAAAAAAATGAAAAAAAGAGACAAACAAGGAAGAAAAAAATAAAGCACAGTTAGTCAGTGTAGTGCTGATTTTAATATTGTTGCTTTTCCTACTACAGCCTCCATTATTACTGTTTGTCTTCATGTAGTCCATACATAATTTTGCATATATCAACGGAGCACATTTATTTTCTCTCACCAAAGATTGCATGAGAAGAGAAGATACCGATGACTGGAGTTCCTTGTCTTCAGCGTTCCCGGTGCCTCATCTTCAGTTGCCGTCGCAGCTTCCCTCTCTGCACTGACAGACCTCATTGCCCATGGAGGGTGACGACCTAATACCTTTAAACTGGCGACACTTGCTGCCTTGTGACCTGCTTAGGACCATTGTTGCTCTGAAATACGATTTGTGAAACGGGCGACATGGTACTGCATCATCCTTCCTCGGTCTCTCTCCACTGTTTCTCTGTTCCTCCGTGCTTGCTGTCTGACCTCTTGTCCTCCCTGTCATCTCTCCACCTCGCTTCGCCCTTGCAACCTCCTTCCTACCTCCATTCCCTTCTTGCATCATCAACCGGCCTTTCTTCCCATTCCCAGCCGCTCCTCTGTCTTCCCTTCGTGTTGTCTTTCTCAGCCTCATTCTTGCACGAGTCCCTTGCTATCGCTGAGGCTGCACAAAAGAGAGATCCAGCCGTCCGTCTGACATGTATATGGTTTTGATCTTTTATCTGCTTGTGTTAGTACAACTGCGCGTTACCTAGAATAAAGGGAGATGCTTGAAGGAAAATAGATATGTTGCGCGATTGTCCAGGATATGTAAAATGATTATAATAAAACTCCAGCATTCCAAAGGGTGCACCTGCTGCATCGAGGGGGGTTGTGAGTCGAGGCAATGCTCGGTCGATACAAAACAGGTTAGGATACGAACACTATAATTATTGCTGTGTGATGTCGTTAACATGCAAACATTCCTTCCAAGGAACCTTACACAGCTACCTAACGGTGGTTGAGATTGACTTGTGGCGTGTGAATTATGATAATTAAATGTGAAGCAGAATGAGAAAATACATACGAGTATTATGCTCGTATTTCTTGTCAAAATGGGCCATGAGGATAAATGGATATTTTAATGAAGGGAAATATATGTTCAGTTACGTTCGTGGACGGTCACGTGAGCAATTCTCCTAAGGTCTTCGTCTTCTTTTTCGTAGCACTTGGTTACTGAAGGTCCATTTGTGTTTCCTCTTCCCACTGTGGTGCTGTAAACACGTCGCCGTAACGCAGGTTATGCTAATTAGGTATTATGTGAAAGATTTTATCTGAAACTTGACTGATCAACTAAGAAACACACACACACACACACACACACACACACATGCTATACATGATATGGGTAATATTTTAAAATTGGGAACAATCTAACTTTTGACCATATCGTTTCGGAATGTTTCATGGAAAAGCCATGGCGGGTCCTGCGGCACTTGGCAGGGTGGATCCACCCTTCGTGCTGAAATTTGGTAGATTAGCAAGTGGTGACCAAGGAAGCAAAAAGTGGAGCGCGTTGCAGCCTGCGGGCAAAGGCAAGTTGGAGTATCTTTCAGATCCAGGAAGTACAAGCAGCCTGCTGTGTGACGCCAGGAGCTTCCTTAAAGTGATAAAGTCGGAAAATGACGACTTGACTTAAATTCAAGATCTTAGAGCTCAAGGCGACGTGTCATCCTAGCAGACCCATATGTAGCAGTCCTTATTTAACGCATACGTAATCGATTCCGTCCTATAACATAGGCCGTGACTTTTTGTATAATAATGCATTGAAATTTTCAGCTTTTCTCTCTCTTTCGTGGTATACAGAAAACCAACATGACGTTTCTCCCATTTTTTTCTTCATCCTATGTTACTCTTGTTCAGGACTGTTCCCGAATATGGTAAGGATAACATAGAGAAACGCATCTTACATGACTCTCCAGGAATGATGATCGATTTCACTTCGTCCTTGGTCGGGTGAGAAGGGCACGGCTGCGACGGCAACCTTTACACTGGGCAGAGCTAGTATAATTTGATGGTCAACTAGCCCACAAAAAATCTCTCTCCCTCCCCCCCTCCCACACACTCCCCACACATGTACTTCAGTTACCGTCGTTTGTCTTCCCCTTTGCCCCTATTCGTTTGGCTCAATTAGCCCACACTATACATTTAGAAGTCACGTGTTTAAAATTGAAGACACCCAGTAACGAAAACAGAAATTAATCACTTATGCAAAACATAATTACTTCTCCAATAATTACCGCCATGAAAGAATTATGGCGGCTCTGTTTCACTTACAACCAATGCCTTTTGTACCGTGCGCTGGAGAAAAATTGCAGGTATTGGACACAGTTTTAAATCTTCATATCTATGACTGCTAATGAGGTAAAGTTGGCTGCACGTACGTTATACCTGCACGCGACCTCGGCATTCACCGTCACATTGGGCTATGATCCTGCGGTGGGCGATATCCCTCCATCCGGGACACAGCGCCAAAGTAAGATATGAGTTTCCGCAGCTTACCTTACCGAAGCTTTCCCAGGTGCTCATTTATCAACCAACTTGTAAGAAGGATGAACGACTGGGTGAGCTGTGTACCGACTGCTCCAGCCCAGATAATCTTAATGGATAAAAATATAGTTACAGTACAGATACTTGACAGTTTTAACTAAGTGGTCAGCCTTCTTAATTCCAATGCAAGCCCCATGCTACAAGAACATGTAACATACAACATACAACGATGCCTATTTCAAACTTTTCTTATTATCCTTCCTGGCGGTGGGCCAAGCACTTAGCGGAGAGATGGGCAAGTCTTTCACCCCTACACATACCCCTTTCAACTCATTACCCGGACCGCGCCTTACCTATTATGGCTTCCCACTCCCACTCGCCTCCCTTCCCGGATGCCCTCCTTCCTGCCCCGCTGCGTCACACTTGACAGTTCTTTAAGTCGTTGGCAGCCACGATCTCCGAGCCACAAGTTGGAGGGTAACACAAAAGGACGTCAGACAATGGCACGACACACATTTGCATTTCTGCTCTGGTATTTCATTGACCATTAACGAATTTGTTGGATGCCTTATGGGTGAATGAAAAAGAGTGATTCATTTTCTTCGTTCATACATTTTTATTCTGCATATCTTTGGTTTCTATTCACGCACATACGAGTATAACAGGAAGCGTCACGAGTAAGTTTACTGTCTTCTTGCACCTTTTCTTATGTTCTTATGTTCTTAATCAAACGTAGTTTCAAGCTTGCACCAATTAGTAGTATCATGAACATCATGCATACCGATGTAGGGAAGTGCCTCGACGCAAAATAACTCACAAATGTGGACAAGGTAACCCACTTAAGCAAGGCCTCGAACACTGGCTCTCTACCCGCCACTCCCTCAACGCTAGACATGTAGTTACCTAACTTGCCGGGTGGGGGGAAGGGACTCTCCTTATCCTTTGCATACAGTACCCATCTCCAGTCTGCTTAACTGAAAGCGTTAAATTTTCAGTTTTCTGTACATGATGTGCAAGATGATAATGCGTTTTCGTTCTCTTATTATAGAGCAAACTGGACTTATCATGACAACTGAGTGAAACATTAGCCGCGGTATAGCTAAGTATTCAGTCCTGACAAAGAAAGGTGGGTGGGAGACACCTCAGCGTAGAAGCGTCTTTGGGAAAACCATCACACCGCTGGGTCCTTCCCCGAAACTCCTCCACACCTTAATGCCGGGCTACGCTTCTACATGCCGACATACCAGCATGTAGAATGCTATTAGGGAAATGTATTTAAGATGCTCTGCCTTGCTCCGTTTCAGAGTCTTCCTGTAATGTGAACTTGATCTGAAGAGGATTATCGAAAAAAATTCAGGAAGGATACGGAATTTGTCATTTTCTATACATTCCTTTCTATGCGACAATAAGCTGAATAATTTCCAAATCTCTCCGTTTATTATCCTTTATCCAACACCCTTTCATGTAAAGAAAAGTAGAAGAAGACAAGGCTGTAGAGTAAGGGACCCTCAAGGTTCCGTACAAAGTGGCGGTGCTCCACCCGCTGACCTCAATACAAGTCGTGGTGGCGTGCCGGGGCTGGCCACTTCATCTTGGCCGACGGCAGGGGGCGGAGGAGCGTTGCAGAGCGGCTTGATGCATCCCGTTACGGCCACTATGAACCCAGGGTGTTCAACTACTACGAATCTTAGAGAGCAAGGCAATACATCACCGAGAAGTAATTATATGCTGTCACCAAAGCTAGATAAAAATGCTGATAATAACCTAATGGTCATACTGAATAGAATGAATCAAATAATACTAAAGGGAACTGTATCCTGTATATATAAAAGGGAAAGGAGAACACTGGGTCATCTGGCAAGAGGAAAACTAGTGCACGAAGCCTTTATACTATATCTATACTACTGGCTCTCTCCAGCGTTGCCCAAACAGCATCTGCCTCCATCATCCCGTCAGAGGCACTCTTACACACGCACACTCTACAGTATCACCTCTATAGTCAATACGGCTATGTAAAAAATGTATACAATCAATGACTCTACATTCCAAACACATACTCGAATACTGAAGCATTCATGAAACGGAATGTGTTGTGCATTGTAAATGGAAAGATTCTTTTTTTACCCTTTATTCAGTGGACCAAAAAGAAGAAAAAAAAAAAAACTACTGATTCACAGATCTCATTAGCAAACTATTAGTCAACACATTTTCAGCGCAGCGTCAATCTGTTAACAACATGACGAACAGCGGCACTTCTTTGTTGCATCTATTTTTTCCTTTATTTTTTTTATTTTTTTTATATTTTTTTAGTGGGAATTACCTACATCTACGACGCAGCCGCAGAACAGGCTTCCCCTCAGGCCCCATGAACTGTAGGGGGAACAAGACAATACAAAGATGAGCTACTTTTTCTATCCAGGCTGTACTGGTTGTGATTGACACCACCGCTGAGATTAAACGTACACTCCAATATCTGTCCCCACCCTCAGTGTCAAGGCAACGCCCGCCACTCACTCCTGCTTCGATAAGAGAACACTTCATGCAAGTCTTATTGAGACCACTTTACATAAAGCGACGTAAAAAAAATAAAAAATTGCTTTTGTATGATCTCACGATTTCACAAAAAGAATGAATGACTGTGACTTAAGAGGGATTATTCGCGTTTGACCAGTTTTATTTCTTTAAGTGTGAAGAAGATTAAGGTTTATAAAAAAAAGCGAAAAAAAAAAAACTAACTGTTGATCCGAAAAAAAAAATCTAAAAAAAGAAATTTTCAGACTTGTTTTTCTATTTTTTCTATTTTTTTTTTTATGTAGGAGGGACACCGGCCAAGGCAACAAAAATCTAATGATAAAAAAAAAGCATACTGAGATGCCGGTCCCCAAATAGGGTCCGAAGCGGTAGTCAAAAATTGAAGAATAAGTGTCTTGAAACCTCCCTCTTGAAGGAATTCAAGTCATAGGAGGAGTTCCAGAGTTTATCAGAGTTTACGAGAGAAAGGGATGAATGATTGAGAATACTGGTTAACTCTTGCATTAGAGAGGTGGACAGAATAGGGGTGAGAGAAAGGTCTTGTGCAGCGAGGCTTGGGAGGAGGGGAGGCATGCAGTTGACAAGATCAGAAGAGCAGTTAGCATGAAAATAGCGGTAGAAAATAGCTAGAGATGCAACACTGCGGCGATGAGAAAGAGGCTGAAGACAGTCAGTTAGAGGAGAGCAGTTGATGAGACGAAAAGCTTTTGATTCCACCCTGTCTAAAAGAGCGGTATGAGTGGAACCCCCAGACATATGAAGCATACTCCATACATGGACGGATAAGGCCCTTGTACAGAGTTAGCAGCTGGGGGGGAAGTGAGAAAAACTGGCGGAGAAGTCTCAGAACACCTAACTTCAGAGGAACTGTTTTAGCTAGAGATGAGATGTGAAGTTTCCATTTTAGATTATAAGAAAAGGACAGACCAAGGACGTTCAGTGTAGAAGAGGGGGACAGTTGAGTGTCATTGAAAAAAGAGAGGATAGTTGTCTGGAAGTTTGTGTAGAGTCGATAGATGGAAGAATTGAGTTTTTGAGGCATTGAACAATACCAAGTTTGCTCTGCCCCAATCAGAAATTTTAGAGTGATTAGAAGTCAGGCGTTCTATGGCTTCCCTGCGTGATCTGTTTACTTCCTTAAGGGTTGGACGTCTATGAAAAGACGTGGAAAAGTGCAGGGTTGCATCTTCAGCGTACGAGTGGATAAGACAAGAAGTTTGGTTTAGATCAATGTTGAATAATAGGAAGAGAGTTGGTGACAAGACAGAACCCTGAGGAACACCACTGTTAATAGATTCAGGAGAACAGTGACCGTCTACCACAGCAGCAACAGAACGGTCAGAAAGGACACTTGAGATGAAGTTACAGAGAGAAGGATAGAAGCCGTAGGAGGGTAGTTTGGAAATACACACACACACACACACACACACACACACACACACACACACACACACACACACACACACACACACACACACACACACAGATAAGCAGGCAGACTGAAAATGACATCTAGCTATATAACTATTTATCCATCCATCCATCCATCCATCCATTCCATCCATCTCTCCATCCATACACACATACAAAAGCATCAGCAATACATGAGAAGCGCATTACATGCATGAGATAAACGGTTCCTTGCTGCTTCTCATACACTTCCAACAAGTCGTGCTGTTTTGAATATTCTGAAGTAGCCATCAGTGTGACTATATTTGTATAAAGGTAAAATTAATGAGAAAGGAGTAGGTTTTAAGTACTAAAACTATTTTTTTCAGTGGCACTACAGCGTTGACATTTAACAACTCTATGCTAGTTTGATTATCCTTCTGGCTTCTGCAAATTAAACTTTACATGTCTTTTAGCTATCATGAGTAGAATTATCCCTTTATCTGCAGTTTTGGCAGGTAATGAAACCTGTGTTCTTTTCTTTGACATTTTCAGGACTGCTAGAATATTCCAATGAGTTACACATAAATCACTATTTTTATACGCCCACCTGCGCACAGATATATGTCTTCTCGCTCTACATTTACATCTAATCTCCTTCCTGTCTGATTTACTGCCACCCTATTTGATGGCCGCTGCTGTAAATCTGCCACTGGAAGCGTTCCACGTGGTTCTCTTTGATCATCTGTTCTTCTCCCCGACTGTTATTTATGATCAGTTTAAATTATTGTTCAGTTAACGGCAATGTGATGGCTGTTTTAACTTTTGTCATTTGAAAGTCTTGTCTTACACAACTGGCGTAGAAATGGTTAATGTATATTTGTACAATTTCTAAAAGGGGCAAAAAAACCTTTGTATTCTTAAAAGCACCTTAATTGAAAAGCAACTTATTCATGTATTTATCAGAGATAACTTTCTGAACAATGATCAAAATTTTAATAACACTAAACAATTGCCTTCCTACATTAAATATCTTCCTACAAAATTAATCAGATACCTCAACTGATTATTTTACAAGCCAGTTCTTATTCGATTATTTTCTCTGATTCAAAAATCTCTTCTTCTATCTCCGTTAGTTCTCTACCATCACCATCACTCAGTGAGCTGTTTCAGTGCAGGAACTGTCTTCCGCTCCCTGTAAAAAGAAGGCAACTCCCTTGCCTGTCATGTACTGCAGTTCTAGCACAGGTCACTCTTTAGTGCCCTTTCTTTCAGCCACACACGAATATTGAACATGAAAGAGTCACAGAAGCTATCTGTGTCATCACTACCCCTACTTCCAGCAATTATCTATATACCCTCTCACTCCACCTCAGTAAAGTTTCATTAACGTTTTTCTTTTTCAGTGCCCCAGTGAATAGCTGTCAGTGGACGCAGTTTCGTTGAAACACGCGTAATTAGTTATCATGTCCATTTTTTTTTTTTTAAATCCTGTAACATATTTTAGCTGTTATATTTCCTCTAACGGTGAAATCTATAGATATTTACCTCCCTCCTTTTCTCATTCTAATGACGTTAAATCAACCTTTTCTTTTACGATATTTCTTTTTATGCAGTTTTTGCACTGGTATATTTTTTTTCCTTTTGATCTGTACTCCTCTGCTTGGAGTTGTGTATATAAAAGACATGATACCATCCGTCCAGTTACATCTCCAAAAGGTCACGGCATGTGCATCGTGAAGGCTTAAGCAGAAAACCTTTTTTCTCATTGTGTCCCGTCGACTGTTTATCTTTTCTTCCACTACAATATGTACTTCATTTGCATGTGACAAATCCTTGAGAAAAAAAAGTCAGTGCGCAGGTCAGACCCGTGCGTTGATACGACAGGGAACAGGTTTGCTGATTCCAAGCACAATACAGATTAATATGAATTGTACTCTGACACGGAACTACCTTGCAGTTTATTTAAAAATGACAAAACTGTCTACGTGATACATAGTTCGATTTCTAGTAGTAATTAAGTGTTTCAATAAACTGTACTAAGGTTATAAATGGTTTAATTTAGAACATAAGAGAAATAATCTTTTAAACACACAAACCCATCTCCATAACTCTCAAATGATGAAGCTCGATTATCCTCGTGAATAAACACATTGTAAAGAAATATATATATATAAATAAATAAAACAGAAAATAAAATACTGATCTGAGCTTTCAAGGGAGACACTACATAAACCACAAAACAAGAGCAGGTTTTTGACATTCGAAGTAGTGCGACATATAAACAACACGACTGCATGATAATTTGCATGAGGCATAGTTCGTGTGTTGTCAGAATATATTCATCGATAAGGACACACACACACACACACACACACACACACACACACACACACACACAGAAAACGGATTCCAGTCATTTCTTTAGGTCACTGTCAGTCAACCTCTCGTGGCCTCAAGAGCCTTGCCAACTCCCTTGCTGGGCGCCGGACCACCTGGAGAGCTTATTGCCGCTCGAGGCGAGAGAAAACAGTATGAGCGACACTACCATGGCGACTGCTTATGTAGGGGAATGCACGGCGACCAGCTTGAAGAACGACAATGAATATACATAGTGTGGGAGTTACGGGAAGCTGATAACGGTAAAGTTTACAAGACATTACGGGATAAAGATCTGGAAGGCAGTAAGGTGTGCGGTGCTGGGTGAAATCATGCATATAAAATAGGATACTCTTACTAAAGGTATAAGAAAATTTTCGGCCCAGCTATGAGAAAAAAAGGAGCCTTATTACCGATGCACCTCACTCTAGAAGACTAGACGATAAACATTTGCGGAAAAATAATAACTCAGGATGGAGGGTTAGCGTAAAACTTTAAGGTGCGGCCAAGAATGCACTGTGGGTAGGAGAATTAATGCAGACACTGCGGTGGAGGTGGCGAGGGAGGGAGAGAGATCTACTGGGCCATCAGCCACTCCACTTCTACTGCAACCTCTCTCTCTCTCTCTCTCTCTCTCTCTCTCTCTCTACGTCCTCCTTTTCTTTTTTTTTCTTATTCCTCTTTTACTTCTCTTTCTTTGTCGTCTTCCTTCTCGCCTCCTTCCCCTCCTCACTGTTGTTGTTGTTGTTGTTGGCTTCTTCTTCTTCTTCTTCTTGGTTTTCTCCTCTTCCACGCCTTTCATTTTCCTTTCCGTTATCCTATCTCTGTAATAAGTATCTGCTTAGAGGTAGGTCCCGAACAGCCAAGCAAGGACCTACGTAAAGTTCTGTTGCTGTCTGGTTATCCTATGTAATCCTACCTAATGTGTTTCCTTTTCTTACTCTCATTCAGTCTCCTCAATTCATGTTTCTTTCTCCTCCTCCATCTCCTATTCGGTTTCCTCCTCGCTTCCCTCTTCTTCTTCCTCCTCAGCTTCCTCTTCTTCCTTTTCCTCCTCAGCTTCATTTTTTTTCTCTTCCTTTTCCTCCTCAGCTTCCTCTTCTTCCTCTTTCTCTTGCTCATTTCCATCCCTCCCTCCCCGCAGCTCACCTCGTTGCAGCCCATCTCCCGCCAGGGGGTCGCCTCGCCTCAACCGTGCCGCGACTACAAACACCACAACAGTTCGTTCCCCTTTCCTGTCAGTTACACGTAGGTAGCGTAGGAATAAAATAGTGATCCGCAAGCATCCGTGCAGACTCAGATATTCACGAGCACCAGCATGCACTTTATCTTGTTCATTGTGGTTAATTTGCCTTCATGAGTCTTAAGTCGTAACTATCAAAGTAATTACATCTTTATATTTTTTAATGGTGTTTCAGTATGTTACATGTGGCATACTATTCCTCTCTCCGCCAAGAATTATGGTGTAATAGCTGCAATAAAATGGTGGGAAAGATATTAGTGGCAGGTGACCTTAGCTCAGTAGTTGACAGTTAGTGATATTTCAGTTATGTTAAAAGCGACATACTTTTCCTCAGCTCCCCAAGCCCCTAGGTGTAATAACTGCAATAAAGTGGTGGGAAAAAAATGGCAGGTCAACGTAACCATGAAGCTGACTGGAAATAACATCTTATTCTTTACAATAATTTGTTGTAATGGCTGTTGACTGTTTAAGTGAATTATATGACCACTCCTGAAATACCGAGTTTCTTCTGTTTTAACCGAGGACAATTATATAACTGAGCAAGCACGCTATACTTCATGTTGCATGCATTGACTTATAAGATAGGAAAGGCAAAGCATGTTTAATTTTTTTTGTTGGCCTTATCAGTACTATACAGGCGAGAGGAAGAAACAGCTTATCGACACTAACCTCAAAACAACCTACACTCAAACGCAGCTGCAAAAACTGAAGAGTTTTCATATTTTTTGTCTCCCTAAATTTTCTCAGAACATTTTGGACGTACGGTGCCGTGTGCGTTGCTGTAAGTTTCAAGTTTTATGTTTCAGCCGTTTTCTCTTCCCGAAAGAAAAAAAAAAGACTTCCAAAATATGTACGGATAATTTTACTGTAACGCTGACCAGCCCGGCCTATTCCCATGGCGAAAACAAGATGCAACGCCCTCCTTTGTAAAAGAGAAAAATAGATGAGAGACAGAGATCAAATATATCAGTATACGTAACTTGCTTTCTGTACAGTTTTGAAGGGTTCATGTTCAAGAAATTGAATATTAGTAGGCAGTCATGCACAATAAGGGGAGCAAGAAGTTTCTCACGCGCGCACACACACACACACACACACACACACACACATATTTGGGAGACGTGGGTGGGAAGCCTTGGTCTCAGCCTCCACTAGCAAGAAGGAGGACGAGAGGGGGTGAATGAGAGGTAGGGAGCGATGCGGTGAGGGAAGAAGGAGCAATGCTGGTACACCAAATGGGAGTGGCTGGGGGATGGATGAAGCAGAGAAGAAAAGAGAGAGGGAGAGAGATCCGTAGCAGGAGAAGGGTCGAGGTAAGTAGGGTGAGGCGCGCGACCATGTACTTGGAGTGATTACCTACGTGAGACAATGACTCTAACACTACATTGCTTCACGTAGGAGAGATGAAGGGAAGGATAAGGAAGAAAGGAGGGCTATGAATTGAAATTAACAAAGAAAAACTAAGAGAGAGAGAGAGAGAGAGAGAGAGAGAGAGAGAGAGAGAGAGAGAGAGAGAGAGAGAGAGAGAGAGAGAGAGAGAGAGAGAGAGATGACATGATGCAGAAAAAAAAACCCAGAAAACAGAAATATAGAGGCAACAACGATGCATAGAAAATAACAATAGAAAAAGAAAGAGGAACAAGAGTAGTATGATGCAGAAAAAAAAGAGCAAAAGAAGAAAGGAGAATATAAAGGAAAGGAGAATGCACAGAGAACAAGAGAGAGAGAGAGAGAGAGAGAGAGAGAGAGAGAGAGAGAGAGAGAGAGAGAGAGAGAGAGAGAGAGGAAAAGAAGTAATAGTAAACTGAAGAAAGAAAAGGAGAGAGAAGGAGGAGAATTGCGAAAGGATAGCGAGGCAGAAACAGAATTTTAGTCCTTGCTTGGCTGTTAGGGAAACACTTGTAACTGTCGGGTACAGAGGAGGAGGAAGAGAAGGAGGAGGAAGAGAAGGAGGAGGAAGAGAAGGAGGAGGAAGAGAAGGAGGAGGAGGAGCAAGAGAACTGATTGACTGACTTTGGCCCTGCAGCAATAGGGTAGGAAGAGGAAGAGGGAGAGGAGAAGGGAAGTACACGAGCCTGAGCTAACATGTGGGATACACTGTGATACGCTGAGTGATGAGGTGGGACGACACGATGACTCTGACGTGTGTGTGTGTGTGTGTGTGTGTCAGCTCCACCCAACACGTGCCAGGCCATCAGCCGCGCGTGGAGGGCCAAGAAGACCTGCCTGAAGGAGCACTGACCGAACCAGGGATCGCATGTGTAAGTGTAGTTCGTTTAGTGAGGCGCGCAAGGCTCATTCTAGTCTCACGCTCGTTAACTATGACTTTTCCTGTATACTTCTCTCTCTCTCTCTCTCTCTCTCTCTCTCTCTCTCTCTCTCTCTCTCTCTCATGGGATTACTTATGACCTATCTAGCAAACTCATAAAAATAAATAAATAATCCCACACTCAAGTATATAAAAAAAGTAAAAAAAAAACGGCTCAAGGTCAGCTTAATAACCAAAGTTCTTTAATACATTTTGCTACTCCATCATGTATGTACTTTATGAATGTATGCTTATATGAATGTACGTATCCGTCTATTTGTGTCTGTCTGTCTTTCTGTCTGTTTGCCTGTCTGTCTCCTTAACCATCTTTCCATTTGTATCTGCCTGTCTCCATCCTCCACACTCTCCTGTCCGCTAGCCTGTCTGCGTCTCCCAGTCATTACGTTGTGCTGCAGCAGGCATTCGGGTTAATAACCGCGACACAGGGGCTGGCGACTCTGCCTCTGTAATCTGTGGTGAGTGCGAAGTGTCGGGAGATCCAGTGAGGGGCAGCAATAGCAGGGTTCACGCAATAAGTTCATGTGTAGTTTATGGAGCGCGTAATCCAGTGGTACAGTCGCCGTTTGGCTTTTTTTTTAATTTCTTATTATTTGTTTCTTATTAAATCAATGAGTTTTAGACTTCTTTTCCTCCACCTGCTTCAACATTTGTCGCCTTCCGGATGGCATGAAAGCCTCCCTCTCTGTCCTGCTCGCAGTGTCGGCGTGGGGCCGCGCTTCCTCACCCATCGCCTTATAGTGGTTGTCTCAATCGCCGCAGCCACCGCGGGACCTTCCCACCATGATACCTGGCGCCTCTATCCTGGCGACTGGCCAAGACAGGTTGCCAGATGTTGCTATATACGAATTCATTTAACTTGTAAGCAATATTGACTGACAATGACTGATTATTGCAACAATATGCTACAGTACTGTCTGTCAACAGTGTCACCAGTGCTTCATAATTTCACACGGTGATGGAAAAGAGAAAGAACATTCCAGTCCAAATATTCACTGTTCTATTTTGCCGCCGCACCGACAATCCTGCCCCTCCCTCCCCGGCCTGCCTGGGTGACAGGGAAGAGGTCTAACACCACTTCTTCCACTCGGACGCACGCGGCTCTCTTGTTCCAGGGGTGGTAGGAGTGTCCCCACGTCTTGTATGTCGACTCGATTAGGCACAGATCTCTAATACCTTTATTTACATAAGCTTCTTTGCAGGAAAAAGATATATTAACTTAATAAGGAGAAACTTATCACAGACTGCTGAAAGCTAAGCAAGGAGTAGAAGACAGAGTATGTAGTGGCGCATACTCATGTCCTGTTCACGGCTACTGTCCCTGCTTGCTTATCCTTGATAAGCTACTTAGGCCAGGTGGCTGCACACTACCCGGCCAGCTGCTCCGCCAGATAAATGATTCCAGGGCCTGGTCGAGTCATGCATGCATTTTCATTTTCTTGATGTTATTATTGTTTAAGTACAACTAACAGCACTATAAATAAAATCTTTACTTCGTGTAGCATCTGAGTCTATTAACTTGAATACTAGACGCTGCGCTTCACAACACCACCGCAGTCGATCCGGTTCCGGCTTGCCGGTGCTGCACTGGTGAGGTCTCTAATCCTGCCCTGTCCCACTGACCCACCTTTAGGACGCGGGACACAGATAACAGTCTACACGGTGATAGCAGCAGAGGAGCTCACAGGAAATATGCTTAATTATGTTCATAATATGAAACTTTGAAAAGATACTACGACAAACATGTAATAAATCCTGGAAGTGAAATTTTGTTAATATTAGTACCTCCACTGCTGATTAGCATGAAGGTTGCCAACCGCCACAACTTCCTCATTACTACTTGTTTTATATTATTTTCTCCTTGTTAACCCTGCACTTACTCGGACATATTGTAGATAATGTCATATTTGCATTCGTTTGAACTTGTTATACAAAACGCAAAATGGGGAAAAAAAACGGTACTCATGAGAAGGCTATAGATAGAAAAAAGAAGAAAATACAAGAAAACCTGTCCTCTTTCTCGTGTTTGCCAGGCGCTGTGTCCAGTGAAGACAATGGGCAATAAATGTGACGGGCAACATTGCGTGCAAACCAACAAGTTGTCGTAGAAGACATGAAAACAAGCAACAGAAGGCATGGTGGAATGAAAACCTAATAAGGACATTTCACCTGGTCAATCAAAAAACACACTTGATCAACAGACAAGGCTGTTCAGCCAGCAACAACTCGCTCCATTTCCTATTTAATAATAATAATAATAAAGATAGTTATTGCTGATTAACTCAAAGGAAAATTCTCTCAGAGAACGTGCAACTCATGCAAAAGAAATTCATGATAAACATAACGAGATGCAATATCGCCATTAATAAACCTTAATTAATGAAATCACCAGCATTTCATTTATTGATTTTATGATTATACAATTGTTATTCGTTCCTTGTGTTGTGACTGGCAGAGGTGAGCGGCGGGCGAGGGCAAGGGCGACGAAGGACGCTGGCGGGGTGAGGACGAGACAGCTTGAGGCAGGAAGGGCGAGGGAAGGTTACCAGGGAAAAGAGCCACAACAGGAAACATTGAAGGTAAGAACATGAAAACTGTGACACCTTAGGAAAGCGAAGCAGAAAAATGGTAAGACAGAGGCAAGAATACAGCTGGAAGAGGCATGGATAGAAGTGGGTGTGACGGAGCTGCACAGGTAGGTGATGCAGAGGCACAGATAAGGCAGGGCGAGGTGCAGACAAACTACATGACCCGCGATTATTTATAGCCGTAGGAGGTCCAGGTCATGTTGTCTGATGTGCTGAGTCCCGCCGCCACCCACCAGGAGAGAGAGAGAGAGAGAGAGAGAGAGAGAGAGAGAGAGAGAGAGAGAGAGAGAGAGAGAGAGAGAGAGAGAGAGAGAGAGAGAGAGAGAGAGAGAGAGAGAGAGAAACAAACAAGGGCAGAGATAGGGACAGATATGAAAACAGAAACAGGCAAACATACAGAGACAGAGAGTGTGCACGTCAAATACACACACACACACACACACACACACACACACACACACACACACACACACACACACACACACACACACACACACACAGGTACAGCAGTTAAAATAAATCCCACATTGTCAACAAGGAAAACACAAACACATGATGAAAGCAATTGTGATAGGGGGAGAAAAATTGCACAAGTATAATGTGACAAAGGCCAGGAGCAGCGGTGAGGGAGGACCAGGCGGGGCTCTCCATCAGTGTATCGGCGTGGTCATCAGCGCTGCCTGGTCACTGACACCCCCCGCCGTGACTAACTCAGACGTACGAGGCAGGAGAAAGGTGTCAGCGGGTCTACTGCTTCTCGTCTTCCAGGATTGTGGAACAAGGGTGACCGTGAAAGTGGAGCTCCTATGCCAGGTAGTGGAAGGCAGAATATACCAGGGTGTGCGTCAACTAATTACAGACTGAGAAGGTTTTATTGCATATATTCATTACCATGGCTGAGTGAGCTTTGCAATTTAGAAAAGGCAAATTGAATAATCCATTTTCTTTATGAGTACGCCTAATAACAAGGTCCTGGGGAGCTGGAGGGGTATGAGCATATACTAGAGGAGCGTGAACTAGTCGACAAAGCGCTGTGACCGGTTGCACGGGACAGCCATATCGAGAAGGCCAGACGCTCAACTCGGCACCGTCCAGGCAATTATCTATGCCGGCAAGCAGTGTTCATATTATTGTTATATTTATGAGTTGCAGCTGGCCGGGCGCTTCAAGGGTCAATATGAAATGCTAATGAAGGTTGCTCGTGGACTGAGCGCTCTAGACAATGAGGGAGATTACAGTTTCATTGTTTCACGGTGTCTCTTCCAACGAAGATTCATTAGCCTATAAGAAATAGCAATCACTATGCATCTATTAAGTAAAATAGAAAGTCAAATTGAAAAAATGGTAATATGCAGGAAACAGTTATCCAGTTATCCGATGCCAAGTTCGAACCGGTAACACCTTCAGTATAAATGCACAAGTTTGTCCTCCCCATTATATGCAAATTTCCAACTTTCCTGTATGAATAATTAAATTTCAGTTGCTTTTTCCTAAAGGAATAAATGCAAATCTAAAGGTCACCACAAAA
This sequence comes from Scylla paramamosain, assembly GCF_035594125.1. NCBI lineage: Eukaryota > Metazoa > Arthropoda > Malacostraca > Decapoda > Portunidae > Scylla > Scylla paramamosain. The sequence goes on along the minus strand of NC_087167.1, from coordinate 2,085,437 downwards.
AAAAAAGTTCCATTCTTATTTATGCATGAAATTATCGAAATTGAATCACACACACACACACACACACACACACACACACACACACACACACACACACACACACACACACACACACACAAGAGAAACAGGTGATCCACAAAAGGTCCTGTCTTCTGGGTTACTTTTTAAAAACTTAAATCCGTGATTAGGAAAATAATAGCCGAGCATTAACGACAACCAAGAGCGGGCGAACCATTTAAAACAGCAAGAAATAGGCTGAAAAGGGCACGTGATAGCCGCATATCAGGCCCAGTAAGCAGGCCCTGATTTACACTGTCTGGCCCCGTGACCTTCGTGAGCCTTTCTGGAGGAGGAGAAAAGGTTCCTGGCTCAGGGAAGTCTCGGCGCAGTACAAAGACCCAAACCTGGAAACCCCTTGGGGACTTAGACCAAGGCGGCGCCGATCCTGTTTTCAGAGGGTCATGGTGAGAGAGAGAGAGAGAGAGAGAGAGAGAGAGAGAGAGAGAGAGAGAGAGAGAGAGAGAGAGAGAGAGAGAGAGTGTGTGTGGGTGTGTGTACGAGAAACAGAGAGAAGCAGACGGACGGGCAGACAGACAGACAAGGACAGATGGAAGAGACATAAAGCCTAGTGGTCTTGACATAAACTGCACACACGCAGACAAACAGAGAAAAGGAAAGGATAGGACAGACATTTCAATGAGAGAGCAAGACAAGAATATCAGGCACGACATGATAAAAAGAGAAGATAAATAGTAGACACACACACACACACACACACACACACACACACACACACACACACACACACACACACACACAAGGAAATACACACTGACAAAACAAAAGACGAACCCGATATTTTCTCTCTCTCTCTCTCTCTCTCTCTCTCTCTCTCTCTCTCTCTCTCTCTCTCTCTCTCTCTCTCTCGTATCCCGCAAGTAACCACTACAATCGTTCGCAATGTTAAATACCTCACTGTCGTAACTGATTGGGAGGGACCCGAGGCGCGAGTGTCTGAGCCATAAAGATGTCACAGCGTCCCATAAAAACTGGTCTGGGTACTAGAGGCGAATAATTGACAGTGATGAGAGAGGAAGAGGCAGCTCGGTCCTAATGTTCAGCACTTCCCAATGACGGAATCTTGCTGCTCCCCGCCTCGCTGAATGCACCAATACTCTTCCTCATTTCTCATCTTTGCGCAGTGATGTCAGGGTTATAAATCATGGGGAGGTTAGCAATGATATGAAGAAGTGAGGTAAAAATAGACCTTCGTATGCGATTGTTATTGTTATTTATTCATTTGTGTGGTATCAGTGGTAGGAGCTTAAGCAGTAAGGGGATCGGGTGACGGTGAGGTTGTTAGAAATAATTCAAGTTCACAGTTATGCTCTTCGGCCGTCCTTCCTCTCGTATTTTTTCTTGAAGTTTAATATGTTTTTTTCCTGGTTAATTCAAGGTAGTATACTGCAGGTACAGTTTATTACCTGCGATAAATGGAAGTCTATTAAACTCACCCTAACACTGCCCTCATATATACACACACATTTCTTTTTCTTAAGCACCCTCAGGTACACATACACATTGTTGGTGCGCTGCAATATGAGGCATATGATTAATGCTTGAGGAAAAGTTCAGTGACTCTGTGCTATGAGGAAGAGAAAGAAGGAAGGAGAGGTGAAGAGGAAAGAAAATGAGAAGGCGGGCCCGGCAAGCATCCCCAATCACTTTCCTTTGCCCCACATGGCTGGCTGCGAGGCGTGCGTTGACTGGCTCTTGTGTTGGGGCAAGAAAGTTCTCCTCTCATGCTTCCCGAACCTTTGAATTATGTGCCTCAAGACGAATGTGTGGGGTGCAGGAGGGCCCGTGTGCCTCAAGACGGATGTGTGGGGAGGGGTACAGTGTCTCCCTTCCAGGTCGGCACTCACACACCAAGCACTTGACTCGTCTTGTATCCTGGGTTCCGGGAGACCATTATAAAAGTCTTCGTTCACACTGACGAGCCGCAAGTGAAAACACCTGTCCTTTCTTATCCCATTTTATGCCTGCACATCCCCACGTCGTGCAAGCGGACACGAGGCTGTCATGACCACACACTCCAACCTAATAGAACAGCTTCCTTTTGTCCTTTTTGGTACAAGCACGTTGATCAGGTTAAGCTTTACACTTCCTTATTTCCTGTTGCTGTATAAATGCATTTAAAAGCGTTAAAATGTCAGTCTTTGAATTTGGATTAAACATACCGTGTCTTCACTTACGTTACATGTCAATAAGTCAATTGCTTCTTATGCATTCGCTAGGTGTGAGCAGCACCGCCCAGGCCGCCTCGCCGCCCTTGGTAGGATTCAGTGTCATGTGTACGGCGGAGGTTGTTGGTCATGTTCCAGGCATGACACGCATATTTCTTTGGTTACACATTTTCAAGAGCATATGTGTTAAGGTGAAGGCTGCGGTGACTTTGCCTTTTCTTGCTCCTTTCCTTTGAGAGGCGTATTTTAATTAGGGAACGCTGCTGCCAGAAATAACAGAAAAGAATAGTTTTAAATTCAAGAGTGACGTTTCCCTGACGTGCGTTCTTTGTATTTTTAACCAGTAGTCCTTGTTGAGAGAGAGAGAGAGAGAGAGAGAGAGAGAGAGAGAGAGAGAGAGAGAGAGAGAGAGAGAGTCGTACTGTCGTTGACCGAGGCCGCAGTCACAGTTAAGGTTAAAAGGCAACATGTAAATGATTCCAGACCACTTCGGGAGTCACGGCATCCTTCAGTCACCTGCTGGACTGCCGCCTTTTAGGACTATAAGGTTCACTAGCATTTGCATGGAACAATTTTTCTCACACAAGACATATTAAAAAAGAAGAAAGATTAATGAAAACTTCAGGGTACGCTGTATATAAGGTTGAAGCGGTCTGCACTAATTGTTACAGATCCACAATCTCTGAACCCAACCTTTGGCCCGAATTCATTTTGGCAACGTTAAGTGCAGAGCGACTGTATGTGCGCATGTATGCAATCTAATGTTCTCCTCCATTAGGGAAAGTGTTTTACAGAACTGTTAGAGTTTGATCACTTCAGTTCCCAGAGATTTTTGTTTTTTACATAACCAAGTACAGGAAAAACAGTTCACGGAAATCCAATTAAGTTCTGTACATTTTCTTTATGAACTGCACTGATGGTTCATGGCAGAGGAGCTACTTCAGAAACCTGACTTGCCTTTTGTGAACACTTTTGTACTCATCTCTGAAGAATCATGCTTGGTCATTATCAGTCAAAAGGTTTCACAAGTTCTACTGCAAATTAGCTATTCGGTTTTTTTGATCAAGTAATAGCAAAGAACGTTTTTCTATTAGATTTAACGCCATACAAAAACGTTTGAACCTGCTATTAGACGCCATACTCATAGTTATGCGAGATCCGGTGCACGTCCACGCATCTCCTCAGCTTCCTTTAAAGGCTGGTCAGTCAGTAAATATCTGGGAAGGTACAAGGAGGATGAATTATGGCAAACTGGAGGTTACAGCCAGTGCCGGGCCCCGTTTTTTTTTTCTTTTTTTTATATGTATGGAAAACTGAGCAAAGGCCAGAAAAAAAAAAAAAGGACCGCATTCTTGCCACTCCCTAAACAGGCGAGTTGAAAATCTTCCACCCGAGGAATAAAGATAGCCATATTCGGTCAAGAAGTCGGGAGTAAGTAAATGTTTGTTTGTTTATCAACATAATATCTGCGTTGACCAGGACGTTGCCATGTCTTTGCGAACCAAGAGTATAATAATGTTCTTTGTAAACTTTTCCGATGTTTAATTAACGAGCTTCAAAGAATATCTAATAATGACTTTTTTTTTTTTTTGGTGTGTGTGTGTGTGTGTGTGTGTGTGTGTGTGTGTGTGTGCTGAACTACTTATCGCGTTTAAAGAAAACAAAACAAAAAGGAAAAAGACAAAGAAAAGAAAACTATGAGTCTCAAGTCACTGGTTGCAATGCGCCTTATCAAACCCTCACTAATTTCTCAACACATGTCGAGCTTTATCCAGTTTAACCATTTTCAAATGTGTCTCTCTCATTACAAACAATATTATACGTGGATATGGAAATTGCCTCAGTGTCCAACAGGATTCATCAAGTCAACTGTGCAAGCTACCCACAGAGATGCCTCACTGATACAGCTTCCATGCTTTATAACCGTATACATTTTCTTGTCAAGGTGATATAATGTTTGTTTATCAAGTAGCCGGGCAGTGCTGTGTGTGTGTGTGTGTGTGTGTGTGTGTGTGTACATTAATTACTCCTTCAGGAATATAATAACAATTTCTGCAACCAGTATTTAGCATCGACGAGACAAGAAGTTTCAAACAAAGTTATAGCGAAAGAGAACTGTCAGAGAGAAATGCTGCGAAAAATCAGAGGTAATTGAAGCCAAGTGACCCTAACCAACAGGCTTCCGACCTTCCCGCCCCTCGTCCCGCCTGAGGGAGGACAAGGGCGCGCTTCTCGTGGCACTGCCAGGGAGAAAGAAATGAGGCATCGACCTCGAATACCTTCCGGAAGCGTCTTCTCGCACACGTGTTAACGCACGGCTTCTTTACGTAACATTTTGTCGAATAATGTAAGTATCCGTTTGTTAAATGTATCCAACTAACATCCAACCCACGAAAAATTCAACCTTACGAAAAATCAAAGAAAGAAGTGTCAAGAAAGTTCAAAATATTTTCCTTTTTCTACTTATTTATCTGTTTATCTACTCCATTATTATTTTTTAAGCTGCAAATTACCGTTTTTCCTCATTTATGCCCCTGGCCGGCCTCCTTCATTCATGACAAAGGTTAATGTTAGGTTATGTTGAGTTAACAGTTGTTACGTATATATTTTTCTTTTCCTGCATACTTTCAAAATATTGTGGAATAAATATTCTACAATTTACACTCAGTGAGAAATGATTGAAGTTACCTCTTTTCAATTCATGGAAGATGAACATTTAACTATCATTTCAAGATAAATAACTCAAGACACTTCCAATACTAAATTAGACAACTTTTTGAAATCCATAAATATTCTTTTTGGAAACGGTATATTGAATAGGTATTTTATAATGTTTTGTATCATAGACCAGCTTTCTTAATACGCAAACAAGCAGGTATACAATCATATACACATTTACGTGATGAGCAGCAATAACGGGACCATTTTTTCTTAACAAGGAAATACCCTGATTCAACACGAGCCACTTGGGATGCACCTCAAGGTCGTAATTATATCGTGCAGTGGAATGCAGACAGGTGTGTTGACAACTTAATCATATGACGAGACGGACGAGAGAAAGTCTGTTTAGCATACTGTGTTTAGCATCAGCGTTCCTCCTCCATCGCAGGTAATGTTTATTGCCTCTTGGGTAACGGAAAATGTAACCCAAATGTATTATTACTGTAGCTAAGGGGGGGGGGGAAGTATTGCCAATTATTGTTTTCTGCAGGGAATTAATATTTCTTGCTAATATTACTTTCCAGTTGACTTGAGGGTGCGCGTGAAAATGATACGGTGATTTAGAATATTGCGTAAATAAATGCTATCTGATACTTATGTAACTAAACGGAGAGAATATATCATGTGGTTTTTTAATTTACCTACTGTATTTTAAGGCTTTCAGTACAATACGTAATTAAGGATAAACAACAATAATAATGCGTTGGTCCTCTAACTTAACAGAGCAATTGATGCATTTTGAATAACTCGCTACCATACTTTAATTCCAGTCAATCTCACTGCAGACAAACAAAAGGAATATCTTTAAAGAAAAACATGGTCTTCCAGCCGCCAAGACAAGTAGCGGCAGCCAGAGAGGCGAGGCACGCGGGGAACACTGCTAATGCACCCAGTGAGAGATAAGTCAGTCCCCCTTATAAATACATCAACCAGCGATCATGTTCTACTTAACTCCATCTGACGTTAATAATGATGGGGTCCGGCGCGCGGTCCCACCATCAGGTTCCCGAAAGGTGAGTCACGCCGGGAATGTTGGGCCGCGTATAATGACAGATTCCTTCACTGCGACGGAGACAAATGCAATCAGGCGCTAATCACCAGGCGCATCGCATACCCAAGATTCAGATGTCAAGCACTTCATTCATAAACCACGGATCTGTTTTTTGTTACTTTCAATGACCTCCCGCCGTCCGTAACCGAGAGGCAGGGCGGGAAGAGGTGACGGCGGGCAGTCCTGAGACATCCCGGCGAGTCTGCTTCCCGCCACCATCAAGGGCTCGGGGTTAGTGGTCGGCTGTGACCCGCGGCCTCTCCGACCACGGTATCTGGCACTGCTGTTTATTGCTATACGTTTGTACCGAAAACTCGAAGCTTAATGAGGGATATAATAGACGTGTTCCGTTCCCTGCGATGATGAAGGATGGTGATAGTGATGGAGATAATGATAAATGAAAATATTATGCTGCTGCTACTACTACTACTACTACTACTACTATTATTGCATACTACTTTTACTACTACTACTACTACTGATACACCACCATCAGTAATAAAAACTACAATTAAAACAACTACAATAACAACAATAACAGCAACTACAGTAACAATACCTGCAATAATAACAACAGCAACAACTACTTCTACAACAACAACAACAACAACAATTACTACTACTACTACTACTACTACTACTACTACCATTAATACAACTAGGTTTACTGCAGTTAGTACGTATTATTCACCCCAAAAAAAGCTTATGCTGGTAGACCACATCAGTACAAGCATAAGACAAGCACACTGCACACTAAATAAAGCTACGAGAAAACATTCATTCAACATAAAGGCCACCACAAGCATTAATGCAGCCAAAACAAGGAATGGGAAGTCTTGCTGAACAGGACGTGGTTGCTGTCTGCTTAAATGCCATCTTCATCATACGCCGGTGCTGGGAGGCTGTATACTGCGAGGTCTTCAATCCAGCATACTTTCAGGAAAAATATTCGTGTACATATCCATGTTTGCATCAGGGAGAGAGTTGGATTCAAGTATTACCAGTCGGACGTTTACCGTTTTTCACTGTCTTGTAGAGCATAGAGCATAAATTGCCTTCCATGTATTTTTTGTGCCCAGTTCACTAGCTTTTCATGATAGCATAACACTAGTTGTTTCTTTTGGGTATCTCTTTAATTCTACCTAACAAAAATTAAACCAGAGCCGCCAGAGAATGCAGATACTCAATCGCTTGTTTTGGTGCCAAGGGTGTCTTTCAAAATCATAATCTAACATAACACTTTACTGTTCAGCTGAAAGTTTATCTGTGTAAAAAGGCTAAGAACAAGAGTCTCCTTCATTTTGGCGTAATATTTAAGTGCATGACTGGAGAAAGTTCATGATGAGTGTACAGCAAGTGTTTTTGGATTTTATACGCTAGAGATATGTGGAATCCGTGAGACACTGGGAGATATTAGAAAATAGTGAATAGGAAAGCAGCCAGTATAGTCCTTATAAGAAATCCGACCGCGGGAAATTGAAGTCTCAAAGTAAAAAGTTCGTGAAAATCTGAAGTCAACTACAATGAGTCACTTCATAGCCAAAGAAAGACAGCAAACGGTTACAAGACGATGACTAGGTTAGGGAGCCGCTTTGGAAAAATCCGGGTGAGGCAATACAACACACCCACCATCAGGCATAATACTGGGTACCAATCCGGCATGGACGCTTCGGGAGTAGCCTTACTGATACAGCATGGAGCAACACAAGGTACCTTTGCTGAAGAGTTAGGAGCACATGTACCAGATATGATGAAAAAGATGATTTGTAAGGGAGTTCGAAAAGGGAACATTGGTGATGCTAGTAACAAAGAAGATACAGAAAGGGTGTGACGCATAAGAGAAGGTCAAGAAGGAGAAGGTGAAAGAGAAGGATGTACAACGTGCAGACGACCTTGAAAGTGAAAAAAAAAATTGTAATGCAGATCAGATCAACTACCTGTTCCTCTTGGCAGACGTGACAGTGTAGCTAGTCATGCACAGGGAACGCAACATGACTATATACTCCTACATACATATAAATAAACTATACTTATCGGTTCCCAGGAGGAATTTCCTGTCAGGCGCCCCTCCTACATGATGAGCAGGTTTACACACAGAATCACTTCTACCAGGGATATTCTTTAGCGATGCCATCACAATCTTTTGAGTGCATCCGGCCAGGACAAAGGAAGGGCGCTGTGGGCGGAGCACGAACTGTAGGTGACGTGATCGACGAAAAGGTATATTTTGCTCTCATATTTCAGTGATTATTGTGGTCGCAGTACGGCCGAACACTAAAACATTGAAACGTAGTAATGATTTCTTTTGATATCCAACAATAAGGAAGGTTTTACCGTCGCTGCCTCCACTCCACTTCCTATGACAACTATTCTTTCTCCATAACGGCCACAAAACACAAGTTACTTCATATCATTCCGCCTTCTTTCACGTCATGCACATTCCTGAAACTCTTATTTTTAATATTTTCTTCATAGAACGCAAGTGACGTGTGTGTGTGTGTGTGTGTGTGTGTCTGCGTCGGACGTTCCCTCCTCCACATCCTCGCTGCGGAGAGTTCTCGGCGCCACGCATGACCTTTGAGGCGGCGGCGGGAGGACGGACCAGCTCAACAAGCGTCTTCTTCGAGCATTTCCGGTCATACTTGGCGAGCGCAAGGGTAAGTGTACGTGTCTGCGTGCATGTGTGTGTGTGTGTGTGTGTGTGTGTGTGTGAGAGAGAGAGAGAGAGAGAGAGAGAGAGAGAGAGAGAGAGAGAGAGAGAGAGAGAGAGTGTTATCGCTACCTTAGCAAAAACGTTATGGACTATTACTTGGCTGGCTGAAGTTCGGTTTTTGTTTCTCTTTTTAAACATATATATATTTTCTTTATTTCACAACGAGCGAGAAGTTATAGTTTTCCTTGACCAAGAGAATGAGGTGTGTGGTTTATAAAAGCTAACAGGTGTATCGAATTCTGACTATATGAACCCTAAACCCTCGCCAAGAAAGTAATAGCTTGCCATCACGAATCCAACACACGACCCTCAAGACCTTGGGTGAATTACACACACAAACACGCTAATATCCGATAAGTGCGTCAGTGTTTAAAAGACCATCAGATATGAACTCAAGCCATGCGCATAATAATCTCTATTATGATACAGTAACTGGTACATGGCTGGTTTATCAGGGCAATTTGCATGTCTTTTTTTGCTCTCAATCTGAAATTAAATTTGAATACTTAAAATGTCATATCATGTCAAAACCTCTTTTTTCTTTTAAAGGTTGGAATCAGATCAGCTCACACATACTTACCCAAAAATAAAAAGAGCAGTTATCATCTTAATACTCGTATCATCTCACACTTCAAATCGAGATGAGCGCATATTACCACAATAAGGCTGTTGACCCTTGCAGGCAACAGTTTGGTGGCCATCAAACTTCTCCTAAGATGTGTGAACGAACCTCAACACACTGGTGATAATGTTTTTGTGCGAGGGAGTAAATTACCGGAAAATCAAGTGAGGCAGACGAGGAGGAAAAACATTCGTACTTGTATCCTGGAGTGAGCTGCGTGACTCGGCATACATTAGACTTTCCTAACATATTCCGACATCACGAAACAGCGCCAGGTCTGAATAGTGTAGGTATACGGATGCAAGTTAATTCCGCAGCGGTATGTATTATACAGTTTTAATTATCATACCATGCAAATAAGGGGCGCTGTATACCTTACTCGTCCTTCATGTAGGCATTAAGTAATAACAGAGATGTTTATCAGCAGGGAATTCCCCGTTGCCAGCTCTCTCCCAGCATCTTACACCTTCAAATCTTCCTCACTTCCCTCCTTCCTCCCCCCCAGCTTCCCACTTTAACAAGCTTGTCATCCCAGAACCCCTGCATCCTCCCCTAGCTTGCCCCTGTGAACCCCCCGCAACTTTCTAATAAATCCAGACCTGCCGAGACTATTAAGGCGCCTGTGCATCCTATACTTGGCTCGCTCCACGTCCATCCAACCCGACTATCATTGATGGATGGCTTATTGTTATTCGGTGGGTGGTTATGCATGTGTAACCTTTTGTGTGTGTGTGTGTGTGTGTGTGTGTGTGATAGGGGTGAACGAAGCACCTACTGAATGAGAGCATGGATGAAGGATAGTTATCTTGGGTGGAAAGAAGAAAGGTTGTAGAGGAAGATTAGTAAAGTTCTTCAGTACACAACTGTTGGGAATACGCGGATAGGTTTCATGTTATCCCCTGTAGGAAAGCACTCACTTAGGCCGAGACACATAACCCCTCCCTCACCCCCAAACACACACACAAAGACGTAGTGAAGTCAAGGAAAAAAAAGTAACGTAATGACTACAGAAACGTACTCCACATAAAACATCACATGAAAGAAAGCATGTTTCGTAATTTCACATTGTGGTACGTAAATTGAACGTAATGATAAGGCTCCGTTCGTTCGTTATCACAAATTTCAGTTGAAAACCAAAAGCAAATGTAAGAAAAACGCATGTCTGTCAAAAAGCATGGCAGCTGTGCAAAAGAAAAAAAAAAAAGTAACAGAGAAATGTACTTCGATCCGGTGATAGACTGCATGATGCATGAACAGAAAAAGCATTTCAGTGGAGTCACACACCGCACAGCTGAATAATTTGGTTGATGTATTAAGACAAAGGTTTTAGGCTCACATCAATTTCTGGGTGTGGTTTTCTTCGTGAATTTCCCTGACACACGCCTCATCATCTCTCCTTTGCCTCTGATCACCTTTGGCCTTCTCAGCGTGCCATATCAAGGCTGGAAGGCAGCTCCACGCGGGGGCGGGTCCTGCTGCCGCCGTTCATTGACCGTCAGGGTCACGGCCAGGTGCTTCTTGACCTTTGTTCACAGGGGAGCACACACACACACACAGAGGTAATGGAAGATGGAAAGGGACAGAGCCACGAAATTAAATCTTGCTATAGTGTCACAATACTCTTAGACGCCTCCTTGGCTATTTTGCAAAACTAGCGCCTTCATGTTCTTTAATTTTTTTCAACCTGTACAAGTTTACTACATGACAAGGCCTCTGCTAGTGTTGACAGACGATTAAGCCATATACCACGCCACGCTAGCTTACATCTTGGCGGAATCAGTGTGCTAATGGAAATATCAGTGCAGTGTCAGATTTGAACAAACAGGTGCATCCACTCCTTCCTGGGAGTCGCCTAAGGAGTAGCTCATCAGATAGAACATTAGAAAGGGATACAAGCACCACTTAACTCTCTGCTTCACCCGCAGCATAATCCACAGTTTGGAAGAATACCGTCTGTATCACATACACTATGAATATGAGTTAAGTATGTTAGAGACTTTAATGCAAGACAAGTAATAAGCATTAAACCGTTACTTATTGTGATGATGTGGATGGAGCAATGTAATCCTTATGAATGTCTGTCAACTCTGTCATCACTTCAACCCGTAAAGTCGAATCTCACAATGGCTTCTCGTGTTTCTGGCCATTACTGACTTCCAAAGCCCGATGACCATCCAGTTCCTCTTATAAAAATCCATTTATCACGTGCATGTGTGTCTAGGACGTCATAGTCAATAGTCGAGTAACACACTGCTCCTATTTCTATTGTGTATGACGTTTTTCCTCAGTCTTAAGTCCTCTGATCAGCTGCTTAGAACTGACATTCTAAGGAAATCAGAAGACATGAGGTTAAGAGAAAATGCTAAGGACTGAAAAAAAATAATAATAATAAAAATAAAAAAATACTCGACTTTTGGCCACGACTGTACCTTTGTGCCATAATGTCTGTTCAGATCACCATCAATCTCGCTTCAGCTAAGGAGTTTTTTTAATAAACCTCCTTGGCTTTTTAACGTGTTCAGATATCCACTTCAGGGTATTACTGCCTCACCACGGTGCTAGGTTCAAATTATTTTTCAGTGAAGAATGTAACAGTACAAATAGATGCTGTCGTAAAGATCACAGTATTCTTTCGTTCATATTCTCTCAAGGTTTTCATTTATTCGTCACTTGTTGGGTAGTGTAGTAATCATTCATCGACATCATTTTCATTCTAAATAACACATCTTAATAACACACAGAAACAATTATAAAGTAAAAGATCATGGTGTGTGTAATGGTGTGTTTGTGGGGGGGGGGGGCTAGATATGCAGGTGTACGTGTGCATTATACAAGTACATAAAGACTTCTCGATTCTTAGTCCTTCCCTTTTATGAAATTGAAGACTAACACTGCAAAATGAAAGAGGAAAACAAAAGCTGTATATATTCGCAAATGTTGTTTTCCCTCCGCCCGCAAACAAGAACTAATGAACATAAATACAATAAAAATCAAGTGTATTGGCTTTGAAACCTTTCCTACACGCTTGGCGAAGAGGAACCGAGAGGCCAGAGTTCCCAGATATTTTTATGTGCTAGAACCTGATTCTCCGCACCTCAAAGGATTAAATGTCGACTCTGTACCTAACTGATATCTTGTCGGCCTTGGAATTTGGCTGTGGAGGACGTCTATGTTTGGCTTGTAATGACGTACACCATTAATGAGGTAAAGTCATGACTATAAATCAATTAACAAACCGCACTCAGTTCCAGAACGTTTAACACTTTTCCTCAGGCTTAATTCCTTTGATTTACCAAGAACCTATCAATTGTCAAGTGTTGTAAGGAGATTGTCAGTTGATCAGGGGAATTAAGATTAAGAGAAAAACACCAGGCCCAGTGCGAGTAGGTATGATACGTTGTGCTCACACTGACATTGACTCTACGTAATACCTGAGAGACATTTAAGGATATTAGTTAACACGAGCCATAAACTTACAAGACAAATTAAAGCTAAAATTTCACATCCCAATAATGACTATGACTTCTCGCACTCGAAAGTTTAGAACATATATATATATATATATATATATATATATATATATATATATATATATATATATATATATATATATATATATATATATATATATATATATATATATATATATATATATATATATATATATATATATATATATATATATATATATATATATATATATATATATATATATATATATATATATATATATATATATATATATATATATATATATATATATATATATATATATATATATATATATATATATATAAATTTTTTATGAATTTAAGAAACAAGTGCCACAGTCGCTACATACCTGCGAAAGCAGTTGAAGTAGTAAGAGATAAATAAATTTAATTGAGTCTCACATCATTCCCTTAGAAGAGAGAAAAAAAGGAAAAACCCACCAGGATAAGATGTAGGCACAAATATTTCCTCCAGCTCGTGATCCAGTTGAACTTCAACAGCAGGATGACGTGATGAAGGGCCACCTGACACCTCCTGGACGTGCCACACCCAACCCAGCAATTAGGAAAAACCTCAAACACTGATGCTTCCTCAGTGAGGTCTGAGCTTTCTCAGATGGCACTGAGTGTGGAGGTGTAAGCAAGCACATCCATCTCCCAGCTCTGGTAGTAATGTGAGGCATCCATCGCATTATTGATTCTGATGAACTGGTGGAGCAGGATGCGAAGTGTTGAACTAATGGACTGGTATTCAGGCGCTGATGCTTCGTGTGACCCGCGTTACCAGGAAACACCTCCGTTACTTTATGTAAAAAAGTTAAATAAATAAATAAATAAATAATCAAATAAATAAATAAATAAAAGCATCTTAATAGCTGCTTCTCCAAAAGTTAATAAAAATAAATGGTTGTGATCAAGTTGGCTAAGCTTATTTCTAATACTTTCTTCGTTCACTAACATTTGAATGAAACGTTTGAAAATATATCTGGCAATACATAAATTCACTATTCATCATTTTACACACACACACACACACACTTTCTCTCTCTCTCTCTCTCTCTCTCTCTCTCTCTCTCTCTCTCTCTCCCTCTCTCTCTCTCTCTCTCTCTCTCTCTCTCTCCCTCTCTCTCTCTCATGTGTTCTAAATTAAACCTTACCTACCCTATCATTTCATTAAGACCACGTTAATTTTACGTAATCATAATTGTCCACTCAAAGTGTTTCCATTTTTCTTGAGTAGCTTAATCGGCAGCTTACGTAGTGCGTCTTATGGTGATGGCGATGGTGCAGCGAGGCATAAGACAATGAGTTAGGAGTCTCAAATACCATCACTACACAATACCTTACAGTGTGTGCAAGCAATCGTGATTCTGAAAAATGGCGTCATCCATTACGAAAAAATTAAGCAAGTCTGCGTTATAAACATAAGCATTTTCTTTTCAGAAAGACTTAAAGAAAACGGCTTTTGAGGGGATACTATGCTATTTTTTCATTGGTGGTGGTGATGGTGATGATAATATACGCATCAGCATTGAATTATTGAAGTAATAGTTGCACTGAATGTCTGTACAAGCTTTACTAAACCAACACAAAATTCTCTCCGTTCTGAACAGACTCGGTGCTTTGAGGGACATTGTCTGGTAAATCTTGATCCGTGTCGTGGTTAAATTATGTTAGGAATCTTCATATGGATTTGAGAGAGAGAGAGAGAGAGAGAGAGAGAGAGAGAGAGAGAGAGAGACTTGAAAAAAAGCAACGCATCCCAGCAGTGTCTTTGATCCTAGACTCTTATTTCCTGCATATAGATAATTCACACCTTAAATAAATTCCACGGTAAAATACTCAAAAAAAAAAAAAAAATACTGGTAAACGCTCTAAAAAAATAAAGATAGTGACGGAACCTACACAGTGAAATACATTACGTAGGTATAGGGATTGAATACATGGCCGCTGCAACTTACCGAAAAAAATACCATTCAATTAGTTCAAATAACATATGCACATACTATAAAGAAATACTCACAACCACGGGCACTGCAGGTCAGGGTGTTGGTATGCCTGCTGGCTATTACGTGGTAAGACCGTCACCACCACGGTCATGTGCCAAGCCAAACAGTAAACACCACTACAGACTTCCTCTCTCATCACCATGATATATCCTTGCTTCACCATTGTCCTTGCTTCACCATCATCACTTTGCCATCATCGTCTTCCTTGTCTCACCATCACCACCTTATCTTTGTTTTACCACCATGCTTCTTCACTGTCACACGTCTCCCTTACCAGTTGATCTTGCTTCCTTATCACCATCTTTCCTTGCTCGTTTTAATTTTCCGTTCATACCTCACCACCTCATTCAGTATTGCAATCATCATCCTTCGCTACCATCACATGTTCTTGCCTCACCATCATCTTTCCTTGTTTCATCACCATTATCTGTCCCATTTGTTTTTGCTTCATCACCATTGTGTGTCTTCGCTTCGCCTCTTTTTTGCATGACCGTCACCTGTGTTTGCTTCATCATCACCTATCCTTGCCTCATTACCATCACCATTATCACAATCACCAATATACCAACAGCATCACCACTTGTCTTACTACCACCACCATCACTATCATCATCATCACCTATATCACCACCACTAGCTTTATCACCATCACAGTCACTATTAGCATCAACATTTCCAGCACGATCACCTACATAATATTAACAGCATCACTAAAAGAGACCACTCATTTAAAGAACTAGGTAGGCTGGGTCGTGACCACTGGCAACTACTGTGACTGTGAGGTTTGGTAGTTACTGGCATACGATGGTTGCAGTACACACACATAAATATAAAAAACTTTAAAAACCTCATCGCGGTAACTAGTTCACTCGCTCGCTCACCTGCAGTCCTCCCAAACAAGGGGTGGGTACGCCGTCACAAACACCCCATAATACGAAATACCTTTATCAAAAGAAATTTGGAATAAAACCCGGTTGATTTCAGTTACTGAAACCTTTAGTTAAAGAATATAATTTTCATGCTCTCATGGCAAAGCAATGAAACCTTCAGTTACAGAATAATATTTTTTGCTCTCGGCAAAATAGAGAACGAATAATAAATACCAAAGTAAAAGCTTTCCAACATTCCACTTAGAAATAAACATTATAAAAACAGCAACCAATTATAAAAACTAACGTAAAAATAATGAAGTTTTAGATTGTAAGGGCTATATATATGGATCAAAAACACTCCACTCCACTCAGTAGTAAACAAACATTCCACTCAGTAGTAACATTTGGGGCACCACTCCATTACGCCATAAGCAACATTCCGTATTCTGTTACTATGGGTTCGTGCCTTCCGACACCCTTACATCCTTAAATTATGACTATCCGTTTATCCTTAAAGTATCATTACCCTTTTAATTATCAATAAAAAATATATACAATTGTACTTTTCAGCGACACTAATTAGAAGCATTCTCATTTCGAATAATTGCATTTCGGGCACACCATTCTTGCGAAGAGCGGGATACACAGGATGCCGACGCAGGTCATACACAACACAAGGGTGCACAGGATGGGAGGACACTTTTTCTCCAAGTTAGCTTTCTAGAAATGTAATAAAAACGATAATGCAAGTTTACTAGAAGCAGAAACGTATTCCAGACAGAGTACAGAATATTCTAAATGAAAATTCACATGCATCTAAAACCTTCTTTTGAATCCTGGAAGAAAAGGAAGTGGCAGAGTCTTCGATAACTATTCAACGCTTTCCTTTAACGATGTCGCTAACTTACCTTACAATTTGGGCAGTTTCCGAGTGGTCTCTTGCGTTTGGGTGCTGCCGCATTCACTATGATGGTGGTGGGAGGCGGGGGCGCTGCTCCTATATGAATCATTCTGCCACGAAATCTGAGAGCACGAAACACTATTAGAAGTTCTCGCCAGTTAACAAACACATAAATTACTGTTATTAAACACAAATTACTGAGCTCTCAAAACTGTCTTCGAAACCAAAACGAAATCTATCGACCTACACTTTCAAGACACACCAACCCGCTGTACAATCACGCAGGGGATTCAGCACGCTGCACGTATAACACCGTCTTCACGGAGACGGGGCAAGGAGTGTCACCCGTCTACACTGCCCAAGCCACGATTCCTTCTCTAGCCGTTTCCCATTTTCTTTTAGAGTGAATGTTGTCAATGAGACTTTCGAACGTCAATGAAACACTTCGAGGCATTGTGTCCGCCCTTCTTCAAGGTTTGAGCTTCCAACCACGAGTCAGGAGATGGTCGAGAAACTATCCTAAGCAACTCAACAGATGGCACCACTTACTTGGCTATCGGAAAATTATTCTTTCTTTTTTTCTTCCCTCCCCCCCCGTCTCTCTCTCTCTCTCTCTCTCTCTCTCTCTTACCGAAGAACTCTCTGCACCGAGTTTTAAATGTATGTCTGTCTGTATGTAGGTATGTATGTTCTATAGCGGATTAGTTGTACACTCACTGGCATGTGTCTATCAGGGTGTTAAGTCTGGGATCAAAGCTTTCTAATCATTGGACATTTTTTTTTTTATCTAGCTGCAAGATAACGTTGTGGAACACATCCGGTGGCTTTGTTGCATTAGTCCTGTTCTTCGGTACAGCAGCTCCATCCACCCCATCGATAACCTTTATTCTTATATTATCTAGTTTAATGCACTGAGCCCATAATTCAGTTATCATGTATGAATCTAATCCTTTTATTGTTGGGCAATGTTTCCCTTACTTAGCTGCAATTACGAGAAACCTTATTTTTACACCAGCCTCAAATATTATTGTAACCTACAAAAGACTCTCTCTCTCTCTCTCTCTCTCTCTCTCTCTGTTAACATTCCATAGTGCCATGAGCGTAACAACTCAAACCGAGAACTCATGTAACTAATGCTTGTGCAATATTGCGTCACATCAGGAAATTACCGCGTTCAGTGATCTGTCAATAAAAAATCGTGCACACTTTCAAACACACACACACACACACACACAGGGGAGTGAATTGTTACTATTACTACACCACAGTACATATTATCAAAAACCTTTCGGCGCGTACAAGCGATTGGTTTATCATTGGATACTTTGTGGTAATCCGACAGGCAAACTATCTGGCTGCCTGTGCTCATAGTTAAGAAAAATGATCAGATACTGCCCTGTTGTGTTGTGTTTGAGTTTGGAACGACGATGCTGCCAATATCTTTCAAGGAAGCTGAATTCTCTAGCTTTCTTGGTTTGTTTCATACCGGGACAATGGTAATGTGCCACCATATACCAAAAACAATGATATTGCTTCGAGACGAGCTTCTGTTGGTTCATTGTGCTTCGTATGGTTATTCTCTGGTTATACATGGTCATAGCTAGATTTGTATACAAGATATCTGTATCAATTACTATGTGGTTACTGAAATCAAACCTCAGCTTCTAATGCTTCATTCATTATTATCAAATGACTTCCTAATACGTCTTCTACCTAACAGCTGGCGCGCTTCACACGTGTTTAGCTCAATGTGGTTTTTCTTTACTGTGATGCGCATGGTGATAACACGCCATTTCACCGCAACAGCGTAGACAACATCGAATGCATCACCGGCATGCTTTACGTGCCTATTGAGAAAAGAACACGGCTTGCACTTTTCGATATATACATACACACACACACACACACACACACACACTGCACCAAGGTATTGTGAGATGGATGCACATTTTAGCTCATGATATATTTTAGCTCAAAATACATTCAACAATTTGTTTAACTACAGATCACGTTCTAGGTCAACAAAAGATAATGCATATATCAATTTGGATGAAAAGCAGTTTACACAAAGTAACATTATTTACATCAGTGGTAAACAACCTCGCATACTAAAATGTAAAAGAAATAATCTTCTGGTCCCCTAACAGACGATAGATCGAGAATATTGGCACATTGAGCACCGCCTCTTCAGGAAGAACAATATGCAGAGAGCGCCGACGAGCGTACACAAGGTCAGAAGGATGACGTAGATCACAGCACAGGGGTGAATGTAGATCGACATCATACCTTTCTGTAGGGGCAGTTATTTGATAAGAAAACATAACTTTTATATAAGTAAAAAAATAACGGCTCTTTGAAACATTTAAATCATTATTAAGAATATCAAGCGACTATAGTTTCTATGGAGATCCTCATTAACTTTCAGGTTCACACAAAAGTCAATTACATTGTTTGACGCTGTGTTGTGATCACCCTGTTTTTGATAAGCCTTTTATGATGCATGGCAAATGTTGGGAGCTCCGCTTATTTAACTAACAAAGCAAAGCTCCGCTTATTTAACTAACAACACAATTCAAATTTACTAGAAGACTTTATTGTGGACAGGTTAATCGTTACCATATAATGAAGAAATTCTTTCGATCTTGGAACTAAAATGAATTACGGTTCACATGCCCCTTACACACAACGAAATAAACATACCTTACAGATCGGGCAGTCGCCGGTTGCTTCGGCTGCCTGGGTCCCGCCCATAATTATGGTCTGTTGTTGTGGCGGAGGCGGCGGCGGCGGTTGCTGGACCATCATGATGGTAGGAGGAGGAGCTGGAGCCTGCGCTACTGAAATCATGCTTGAAACTCTTGGTGTGTGACTGTAAAGATAAGAACACAAATTTTCATAAATATTTTGCAAGATAAACCACCATCATGCTTGAAACTCTTGGTGTGTGACTGTAAAGATAAGAACACAAATTTTCATAAATATTTCGTAAGATTAACCACCGCCTAACTGTTAACATCTCGTATCTTTTCTTCAGGAGAAGCATTAAGGTATAAAAACACGAAGTTTTAGTTATCCTGGCAATCCGAGTTCTGTGCATTGTGACCACTGATACCTTCTGAAGACAATTATAGTCCATATGTCCATATAGTCCTTTATGTCAGTCACGTAGCACATGGGCATCAAGTTCCCACATCAAACACTCACCAGGTGAAGAGGAACTGAACTGCTCAGTAAGGCAGCTCAGTGACTTGACACCACCACAGTTTTCGCTTCCTCGTCCTGCAATCCACACGCTACCGGTCACCCTCCTCAACTCTCGACACTCCCACACTGATCTGGTTTGGGTCAGCGAGGCTTCATTACGTGTGCTTCGAATAAGATAAACTAGCTTTAGGCTTCGTGCGTATGTAATTGATTGATTCATCAATGAAAAAAAAGGGAAGGCGCGCAACATCGCGTGTGTGTGTGTTTATATATATATATATATATATATATATATATATATATATATATATATATATATATATATATATATATATATATATATATATATATATATATACACTCACATACACAGAACTTTACTCTGATAGCGGCTGTGGCTGCTGTGGTGAATGGACTAACTTATTTTACTATTATTAAGCCATTACATTACCATACCATTATTTGGCAGCGCATCCTCATCAGTGTGGTGGGTGGTTCCAAAAGCACTAGTTTCTGTTGTGTGGGTCAACCTCAGTTGTATACAAACCCACAAGGCTCAGTTCATAGCTCACTGGCTCTGCGAGTCTCGAGTTTATTTGAAGCACGATAGTCGTCTTGATATTAAAATAAGGTGTGTTGAGGAAATGAAAGACTGGAGTCCTCTGTATCTTATTTATTACAATAGTGTGACTGCAAAGGGAGTGGCGGGCTTGCTCCGTGAGCAGAAATAAACAAAGGGATGATTTACCAACTAACTGTTCACATCACAGGTATTTTCAACATCGGTAAAACTACCTAAAGAAGACTGCTCTACCCATAACAATGATAAGAACTCATGCCGAAAACATTCTCAATTGTTTACATCTTTTTCTCAAGTAACTTACAGAAAACAGGGGCGAGGGTGGCTTGCTCTGGATATGTTTCTGGGCAGTTCTCTTGAACTCTTGTTTCAAAAATGTCAATAACTACAAATGCATCTGTATAATACATCTATAACTGTCATTTTCTAATGATATTACCAAAACTATTTCTTTCATATCAAATAAAGTTAAATAATATAATTTGATCTCCAACTACAATCTCATAAAACCTAAGTGTTATAAATCATTGACAATGAATCCTACACAAAAAAGGCCATGTTGATGTTCGCCCGGAGTGGAGAACACTCTCTAGTCAGTGTTACAAAAATAAGGATGCAGTTATCCGTCACAACCCGCCCGGCTGTGGCGCCTAAGGCCTGTGCGGCCCACCTCAGCGACCCAAGACATTCTTTAGTTGCAAAATTAGTGTATCTTCAGGAAGCATGAGAGTGACAGAGAAAGTGTTGCTTGATTCTAAGAATTAGAATTAGGTATAACTAAAACTCTCATAGGAAAGGAAAGGTCATACAACGGGAAACCCACAGAACACACCTTGTTGCTAGTTCCTACCAACTAGTGTTAGCTTTGGTAAACTGGAGAGTAGGGAGTGAAAGGGGAAAGCTGAGTGAAAAATACTAGGAGATGTAATGGATACATTTTTTTCTAGGAAACAGAAATTTACAGCAAGGCTTCTCACTTTTCTTACATTGAAAGAGGAAAGTGACAAATAAACAATTCAGACGGGCTTCCCGATTCACGTTTTCTATAAACTTTCTAACCTTAGATAATGATTTATAGTAACGCTTCATTATATAATTATTTACTCATGTTCACAAGACATGCACAACACTGACAGAAATACAGGACCAGGCTACGAAGGAAGTCATCCTACGAGTATATCAAGAAGTAGCAGTGCATAGTTAGTAGGTCATGATGGTCCTCCGGCGGGCACCCCGCAACCCTTCCTCGAAAAATACTACGAACGCAAGCTAAGAGATTACAAAGAATACTTAACGTGCAGCTGATTACACTACATCGTGAATTTAAGTAAGTACTTTGATACGATAACTGATATGTGTACTTTAAACTTAAATGAAATACGGAATGATCTCCAAAGTGGCAATAAAGCAGCTGTTCGATACTCTGAATGTTGCGTAAACCATCAAGACGCAAAATAAAAAAACTCAAGCTGGAGGGAACGGCAGCCCAGCTAACGCCGAGGTTCCTTATCTTTCCATACAGCAGACATAGCAGACCCCAAGACCTGTGTTGGTGGTGTGAGCTGTGAGAGCAGAGTGAGGCGAGTGCTGGCTAAGGAAGAATATTAAAGGTTGCGTTGTGTTACTTTTTTTCAGGTTTTGCTTTTTTATGTATATCACCATTGCTTCTTTTTTCGGCTCAACTGGAAGGTAACATCGTAAACGTACGGAATAAATGACGAGCCTTGTCGCTTCGCGGGAAGACAGGAGACATGACCTGCACCGCCCGGGCAGTAGAGTTCCTCCAGCCCTCACTGGTCTTCGCTCTTTGAGTCTGAAGGAATATCTTGCCCAGGTCAGTCCCAGGCATTAAAACCTTTCTTCCTTTCAACGGTTTACTCTCGGTAGCATCGTGATTACTCTTAAACCCCCGGAAATTAACCTGACATTGAGAAAATTCCTCCCTGGTGTTAATGAAGCGTTAGTCGTCGCATTGTGCACGGCTCGGTCTTGAGGACCCTCGTGAGACCGTGTCAGGTTCCACTCAGGCCAGGTAACAAACACTTTTATCCTGCCACGGGTATTAATATCTACGGTTTTGTTATCATTTAGTTTATCAGTTATATCATTGTTTCATTCCTAAGACGATACGGTCCACAAGACATGTACATAAATGTTTATAAATCAGGTAAGAACATCCGTCCTGGACACATACCGTTCCTATACTCAAGTGACATTAACAGCCAGTGAGAATGGCGCTCTGTTACACACAGCAACATTCTAATTGGCTTTCTAGGGACTAAAGAAATACAGTGAGCTCCTGAAGAAGGCAAAGTAGCTTATAAGCATACACGTCTTATATGTTATATGTAATTTATGATATTCCACAATTATTTCTTATATGTATTATTTTTAGTAGCATCGTATCATTTGAATTTTTTTTTACCCAACAAGAAATGGTAAGAGTTCGTGAAAAGGTCAAATGGAGCATCCAGAGAATGTTACAACAAGGCTATAGATTTTGCCCTAGGCGAGAGCTCACCGTACGAGGAAGAGGGGTGGAGGGTGGTAGTCAGAAGGAGGTGAAGGAAGGAAGAAAGCAAGGAATGCAGAGATAAATCAGAGGAGAGATCCAACTGAGAAAGTCATATAGGAGAGAGAGAGAGAGAGAGAGAGAGAGAGAGAGAGAGAGAGAGAGAGAGAGAGAGAGAGAGAATTAACTCGTGTAGTTCCTACCGGATTACAATGACTAACAACCATAATTCGCTAGTAGTATCTGGCTATCAAATCAACAACAACGGTAGTTAACAACAAGGGTCAGAACAACTTGTCTAGATGAAAAAGTAATTTAGGGTATGATTCTGGCTTCAGTAAGCAAAAGTCTACAAATTTATTTTCTCTTTTCACGGAAGAGACACGTTGCAGGACTCCATCTGCTGGTGAATCTCATTAATTTTAGTCGATTGGTAAATCCCTTTGATCTATTGTAACGCGCAGAAAAAAAAGATAAAATAAATAAATAAATAAATAAATAAAAATAAATAATAATAATAATAACAATAATAATAATAATAATAAATTCATACATTTCAAGCAAGACTTTAAAACTCATAGTAAAGCTAAGGAAAATAATCATTGTCGTAATACAATATACATGTTGATCGCTAAATATGTTACTAACAGGACAAGTCGCTTGGTTATTTTGATTTGTGTTGTTGCCAGACGTATCGCATACTCGACTAGGGTGCGTGACGACAATGATGTATCGTGTTCAAACTTCACTTGTTACTTTCATCAAGGCAATCTGCTAGGGATAGGGTGTGGCTGTCGGGGCCCAGTAGCTCCTGCCACCTGTTCTCCTTCGCCGGGGCTTCCTGGTACTCTGGTCCGCACCTTATTCCAGCACTGCTCAGGGATATGTCAGCCTCGCTTTTAGAAATAGTGTGTGACAGTGTTTCGGAAAGATGAAAATCAGCGAAATGAAGTGGTTTTCGAGGTGAGTCAGCCCAAAAGTGGAGCAGCCTGCCCTGCCCCTCGCTGCGCAGGTCCAGTCAGCGCGCAGCGACGAGCGGCGGCCACCTCGGCCTCGTCAACTTTGGTTCATCATGCGCCAAGTATCGGCCTCTATCACCTAAGGATTACGTTATGTGCACTAGTGTTGCTCCCCTTCATGGTGCCCTGACATCAAACTTCCCTTTGTATACATATGTTTCAGAAAATTTAATCTCAGGAAAATATTTACTGTGAAGGAAGCCATGACTTACGTACTACTCATTCATTATGCATGTACCTCATTAGCCATACTTCTCACAAGAGTATCAGAGATTCGAACAAAGCTATAAACACATCTAGGTGAGGCTAGTATATATACATATAGACAACACACACCACGACGACACTGCATGTTGTCCGAGTCCGGAGCGGCCTAAGAGCAGAGAGGGACACACCAACGAGGTGGCTAGAGTCGGAATCGGGAAACTTGCAGTGTTTGATACTTGGCAACATTACATCACGTATGGGCACAGCATATGTATATCTGCACGTAAACATGGCAATATACATATGCATAAACACTTCTGTCTCAAGATAACAATTGTGATTTAAAGACTGACGCCTGCTAATAACAACAGGGTGTAGTTTTGCTCACGATACATCGTCACACACACGCACGCGCTCTGGCCAACCTTGGGTGCTGGCTCTCACCAACCTACCTATACAGAACAAAGAAATGACTTAAGGCAAATATAAAATCTATTATAAAATGTCGGAAATATGCATCAAGTACGGACGCTTGCTTCCCCCCTAATGCTTGGAATTGCAGAATTACACTGATAAACAATTACTACGCGTTATCTAACAATATTTAATTTTTTTTTTTCAAAAGATAGTTGTTTATATTGAACTCCATTGGATGCATTTTCTAGTTATGATTAACAGATAATGTTTTATCACTTTATACTGAAACAATCAGTTATTGAAGTAATTTGTGGAGTCAAAGTAGCATGAATGTGGGTTACTGCCAAACCGTCTCTCCCGTCAAGTGAGAATCGTAGTAGCATTTTAGCCGCCAAGGTCACACGTCTTATATACACAACATATACATGATTTAAACAAACAAGATAATACACAAAAAATCGTCTTTTAAACATCATGAAATTAAGAGACAAGATACTCAGGTTTCCACGGACACGAGAAGAGTGCCACGGGGCTCCTCTCTCCCTCGGGTGGCTGGCCACGGCATAGGGCACCGCCAGGGGGAGGGAGTGTGGCCCCGAGACACTCGCTGCACAACACATTTGACAGTACTGTAAAATCAACAGCTTTTGGAGTGACATTTTTGGCGGGCAATCTCCTACTCATCACCCTCTGTAGTAAACTGCAATATGAATGTTACGAGAGGAAGAATCTGACCAGGCTAATTGGTAGATGTGTATGCTCCCGGTGACAAGTGTTGGTGGATCCCAGTCATGCATGAGGCCAAACGAAACAAATACTGTTATTGAATATCAACTCAGTATGAACTTTTACGTTATATTTTCAAACGAAAGGTTTAGCTTTGAAGGATAATCAAGAATGTTATCTCCACTGAAAAATTTCCCCTGGGCATGAAGGGTAACTCATGCTTGACACTTTGCGAGCATAGACATGTCCAAAATTATCTAGTTACTTTTGAAACTATCTTTATTTAGTTATCTCATCGTGTGTGTGTGTGTGTGTGTGTGTGTGTGTGTGTGTGTGTGTGTGTGTGTGTGTGTGTGTATTTAGAGATTTGTCTACTTATTTTTGTAAGACAATTTTGTTGCATGAGTAAAGTTTTGAAACATCTAATAGTTTAGTAGTCAAATGTATTGCACTGAAGTAACTGAAATGTCATACCCTGAAGTTCGAAAATTCTAAATTAAGTGGTGATTCAACAGACGCTGTAAAACAGACCTGTTTTGACCAATCATGAGAAGTGCAAATCCAGCAATGACAAACAGACATAGGCTAGTTGCTTCTACATGCAGTCAAATGCCCTGACCTTAACATATCCTTAATTTCATAAGTACAACGTAACCTCAACTTCATTAACACACTGGTAATAAACAAGCTAGACGAACGGAGATTTCGATGATCGACGATTAAGTTGGGTTACACCTCGGTAACAACTTGAACTTAGAAGCTGGCGCGGTAGTGCCCGTCCTCGCCTCCGGGCGGGGCACCACACCATAGGGGTCTGCTCAACCAAGGGAAGGCGGGCAGCAGGCACCATGGATAAAGATGTCGGCTGGATAAGTCTACTTGAGAAAATGTACGCATCCACCTCTCTTACGTCTAAATTTTGAACACGTAAAACTTGACTCACTATCTAAACTTGACCAGACTGGAGAACATGGCTCGAAACTATTGGTGGTGACGCTAGTGACGATGAAGAAGCAGCTGCCGCACCAGCGAGCATCTTTTACCATCTGCCTCTCTGACCTGACATGAGTAAAACTTCCTATATGAAAAGGGTACATTGTTTAACGATCTCACTTTACCATTTGGTAGCACTTGTAAGAAAGGGGACACTATATACAAAATCACTTTCAAGTAAAGGCTCTTATAAATAGATTTTTTTTTCGTAGGAAGGCAAGTGAAAGTGCACTGAGAACTCAGGTCTTCGTGAATCAGCTACACAGCATTCCTACTGTTGAATCATTTACTCATAACCAGATGACAAGCGAGGAAATAAAATCGAAGCATTTTCTCCTTCACTCATATGTTCGTTTTTCTTCTTAACGAAAAGGACTAGAAATGTATGAGTTAGGTATTTGGCAACTTAACAGATTAAGTACCATTATTTTCATGACTGTCTAAGTCTTCCAGTATGTTAACGTTATCTTTTCTGTAAAGATGGTGGTGGCAGTCTTAGGACAAGCTATGGTGGACTAGCCTGCTGTCACTAGAGGTCTTATATTGTACCTGGTATGAATGTTCATGAACTGTTCGCTTCAAACTCTAAAGGCTGGAAACAAATCTGGTTGTTGTCGCTGATAGAATACAATGAACTCTGGTGCAGTTGTTCAGCCCGGAGGAGAAGACAGGAGTACCGCAGCCAGGGGTAGAGAGAGATAGTGGTAAAGTCGTCGCCCTAGAAAGGAGACGGTTGTAGGCCTTTCATGTTGCATAGCGGCGGGAGGACCCACAGGGTAGCCTGAGGAGGCCCTTACTGCAGGACGCACTTGCCTGTAGAAAAGGAGGGTGTGTCAGCAAGAGTCCTTTCTGTCATGCACGCTCATTTAGTTCACACAGAGGTGTTGTGGCTAATGGAAAGCTGCGCTTGTGTATGTGTGCCGCGTGAGGTGCTTGTGGTGTGGCCTGACTACCAGCTGAATGAGTGATGTCTCAACTGTGTTTCAGCTTTCCTCTACTATATATATACATAAGTATATATAAATATCTATTTATTTATCTATTTATTATTTATAAAGAACTTTAATCTTTGCTATGATATTATTTCATGAGGTAAGAACAACTTCCTATTTTCTAAAAGTACTGTGTGCAAGTTTGTCTCTTGACATTATTATATGATGTTCATACAAAATTCTCATTAGATAATTTTCTTTCCTTAAGATCGGTGTTCAGTGTATTTCATCTTGCAACCATAACTGTGTCTATGTGGAAGTCTTAACAGTTACGTACAAATGTGCAAATTAAATGTTGCGTTTATTACATGTGTATATTTTTTTTTTTATTTCAGACATATTCGTATGATCAGACACATTTAGTAATGCATTAACACTCACACAAACTACGGAACATATATTAGTAAAGGCAAACGTGACCAAAGTACCGAAGAGTGCTGAAAAGTCTAAAGAAAATGGCATCCATGTGTAACAAACTGTAAGATACCGACTGGCGTTAGGGAATTCTTAAGAGCTTGGAGATTTTACAGCATCATTTTAATATGCGTGAGGATTGGCCTGTTGTATATGTACACTGGGGGTATTTCGAAATTAGATTTATACTTTGTTAGTGGTGCTTGTTGTTTATGCACTATTTTTAATTTACATTTTTATACTGAACAAGAAAAAATGGTAAATTAAAAGACAAACTGTGTTGAAAACTTTACGGAAAAAAATGAGGTAGAGCATAATTCACCACACGAAAAGCAAGGAGGGCGGCAAGGTTTGGGCGGCGCTCGGGCTACACGGGCACAACACCAGTACAGAGGCTGGGCAGGACAGGGCAGGGAGGGTCAGGGAGGGGGAGCATCGAGGCCGCCACAGTGGTTGACACAGAGGTGTATAGGGGTGAGGGAGAGAACACACAGCTCAAGGGGAGCAGTTTCTCGCGGGTCCGGTAGAGTAGAGCGAGGGACAGGGAGACAGCGAGAGAGGGATAGAGGGAGACAGGGTACAGGGCGTGTCAGTAGGCTGCCTCTGCTGCCATCTCGCGAGGTGGCTTTCTCGCCCTTCCTTTGATGCCATGAAATGTAAAAAAGTTACTAACATCAATACTTCCAAACTTATAGAAAAAAAGTACATGTGACTGGATTTTGTTGTATAGTTGACAAGGGATGACACCAGCAAAAATTGTTCCTGAATTTATATGCAATAGAAATGATGTGTAGATTGCAGTCATCAAAACAAAACTCTTCTGAAGGAGAAAGTTAAACGTAATGAGCTGCCTGTGAAGTGCATCATGCACGCTCACGAGGAACAGTGTGACGTCCGGATGTTGAGTTTAGCGGTCACTACATGCCCTGTGAGCACCGCGGAGAGCAGTACTCTTGAAGAGGTGAGTAGATGAATAAGTAACAAGTAAGGAACTGCAGCTGCAGGGAGAAGACACACGGACAGCACGTCTATACACCAAAACATAAACAATAATGAAACCTAAGGACACGCAGCAAAGTATGGATACGTCAAACCATGAGCGGTGAGAGAAGACTTGTGCCACACGCGTCAGGGAGAAATTTCACATGAACTACTACATAGCCAGTGAAGATCAGTGAGTGAGAGACGTTGAGTGTAAGGATTGATTGTGTGAGGAGTCATGATACTCAGTCTCTCAACAAATAGACACGACATGGTAAACTTAGTTATCGTTTATTTTTAGCACAACTTGTCTGCTTAAATCGACATGTTGTCCAAACTTAATGCAGGGCGGTAGAAAAGGTTTCCTAGAACCACACCCACCTATCACTCAGCTACTTACCTTCCTATCTACTTACCTACACACACACACACACACACACACACACACACACACACACACACACACACACACACACACACACACACACACACACACACACACACACACACACACACACACACACACACACACACACACACACACACACATCCACCTACATACCTACAACTCCTTCCCCCCTCACACACACACACACACACACACACACACACACACACACACACACACCAGCTACATACCTACATCCCCTTTCCCTTCACACACACACACACACACACACACACACACACACACACACATGGAGGGTAGCAAACGCCACCACTTCACACACACACACACACACACACACACACCTAAGGACACATAACTTTACACAAGCACACATGACTTTACAAATACGTACATTTACTACATGAATTCTTAGATGAAATAAGAAGACGTGGTTCACTAGCTCCGCCCTGCATTAAACTGTGCATGAGAGCTTGACTGAGTTTCGGCAGTAAGACAGAATTGACAGGTAAGAGAACTTTTGCAGTCAGCTGATGCAGAAGAGCTATATGACAAAACAGATTAAGTACATCTGCGACTTACCACCGCTAAGAATGTGAAATTTTTCTAATATTTCATGAAGGGGGGAGGGGGAGAAACAAAATGGATATCGGTTAGTGTCATACCGTGAAGACAGTCAAACAATTAATAAACTGGATTATTTTCACCTTGGTCTATTCCCAAGGGATGACTAATCTCACTGACATATAGTATAGAAAACTATCCTAATAAGTATACCAAATAAAAATACAGAGAACATGGAGTTATTTACTGTACTGCAAGTCAGACTATCTAAGCAGCTCTATGGAACACTCGGGCTGTGATATAATGAAACATCATACACTTATAGGGAAAAGTATGCTCTTTTTGCTGCCATCTTTACACGGTACATAAGACTGTCTAGGGAATTGTACCACTCATTCACCCACACTAATGGATTAAATAAAACCTAAAAGGCTTCTTTGACTCGGGTGCTAGGAATAAATCTTGTCCGTAATATGAGATACTACAGTGAGCACGCCCACCAGAGGCACGCTGGTGACCGGCTTATCATTACTAGACACACAGACTGAAGCAGATCCACACACGATGAAACTCCTTTAAATGGGAAAATGTATCAGGTCAATTTTTTTACCCATAGCTAGCCTACATTTAGACACCAGGCATTTAAGGGCAGACGCTAGTGAATCCACCGCTGGTTGCTACAGTGGTGGCACAAAGGCAAAGATCGTCAAGGCTGTTACGAACGTGACGTGTATTAAGTCCAAAACAGTTCTAACAGAAAATTCTCCTTCATCCCAACATTTATATTGTAGTCTTTAATTGTATAGTGTTGTGAGAACTAGAGGATCAATGATCTTATTGTCAAATGTAAAGACGATTCAAAATTATGAACAATTGCATTGGACCATAATGAACCAGGTATGCGCAGACACTCCCCTCTCTGTGTGTGTGTGTGTGTGTGTGTGTGTGTGTGTGTGTGTGTGTGTGTGAACATTAAAAGTATTTCCCTCAAAAATGTTATGTAATTCCTGACAGCCTCGGTGAGCTCCTCGGTGGTTGCGAGGATTCCGTTAGTAGTAAAGTAATAATGATTTCTAGCATTTGAATTTCAAAGAATTCACTGCTGTTCGTTCATTATTACCATTATTATCTCTTCATCTTGACATACATTTTACGAGATTAAGGCCCGCAAACACGTAAACTTTCCATTGATCAGCAACTTAATGAACCCGCTTGACACCAAAATGGACTCATTTAGTTTTGTTGTACCTGATGTAGCAATCAGCGGTGGTAAAGCGTCTTGACTAGTGTTCTAAGGTACAAGGTACTATACAAACTTTTATTGTACCTTATGAATTTTTGAGGATAAGGGATAAGGGTGAGAAGCCGTAATTTAATGATGCAGCTACTTGTACGTGAAAAACATTATGTATTATAGGAATCATGAAAAATATACGAGGTGATCCACATGATCATACCTCATTTGCATGATTTTTTGGTAAAAATCAGTTAATGATTATTCAAGAGTGCACCAACGTGCAATTATTTCATTAAGAAAAATATTTGCTGCAAGCCTTTTTCATGCACTATTTTATTAATGAGTCAAGGTAACTGAAATGCACCACATCAGCCACAGAGAACCTCGAGCAGGAGACTACTGGACTCAGCACGGTGGGTGTCTGCTCCCTTCCTGCGAGCACCATGTACTGCCACCACGGACATCCATACGAGGAGCCTCCAGCCTCTACAGGCCGGTGCCTTCACTATGTATTGGTTTCTATACAGCTATGGCAAGTCGTCACTAAACAACTACAGGGCACTGATCATATTTTCTAATTTCTTTAGGGGGTGATTTCGTGCAGTGTATGGACATCTATATGAATTCATTCAACGGGGGGATGTTGCCACTTGCCTGACCGAAGAGCAACGCTTCAGGTTATCAGAGCATTGAGATGGGGGGGGGAATGGGAGGGAGAACCAAATCTGAAACTACTCTCAGCTACCAAGTTATGGTGCATAATTCACAAGTCATAGGGGATTCTTTACTCAAGGTTTCACTCGCAGGAACGTATTGGGGCGCCTGTCATTATAAGAGGCAGCCAGCGAATCCCTCCTGGAAGAGGCGCGGCACAGCAGCGTCTGACCGGCCCATGATCGTCTCTGATCGCCTAGGGAGCAGTTATGTATGGGGTCCGAACCCTAGTAACTCATTCTTCCGGTCAGTATTTTGATTTATATTCTTGAGATTTCGGTCGATGGCTGAATTAGATAACGGAGATCTCTCTCTCTCTCTCTCTCTCTCTCTCTCTCTCTCTCTCTCTCTCTCTCTCTCTCTCTCTCTCTCTCTCGCCGAAATGAAAATCAGAACGTATACTCTGTTCTCACCATAATAAACAAATACAAAAGTAAATTTCTGCTATTAACAAAACCCATCACGGCTTTCAAAGCGTGCCATGCGCCTTGATGTTGAGGTTTTGGATTTCTATTTTTATATTTTGTTCAATAAGTGATAGAGCAGATATTTATATGAATAACAGAACACTTGACGTCAACGCTTTGTTCTTTAACTGCGGCCGAGTCCGACGATGATACGCCATCACATATTGCCAGAATACTTGGAAGCCTCGTAATAGCCTGACTGTGGCTCCCATCTGAGCGAAAAGTTCTGTTTTACTATGTCATCGAGAGAGGCGAGTGATGATCTCACTTACTACAGACTTAGTAGTCAAGTGCTCCCTTTAAGTGCCGCAAAAACGTGATGTTATTCTGCTGCAGACGTGATAATAATGATTAAGGTTTATATATATATATATATATATATATATATATATATATATATATATATATATATATATATATATATATATATATATATATATATATATATTACAGTTGCCTGAATGAAGCTTTGTTTCGTTGTTTACGTGCCGCTGTTTTTCCTGGCACCATCCCTTGTCTGACAGCTTAGTTAGAGTTTCAATTAAAGTGTCGTGTTCTGGGTCGTCCCACCTGCCACACTGTCAACACTTATCATATCTGTCGCCGCGTGCCCTGCACTGTCGTACTTATGCTAGTTTTCTGTTATGTACGAGCTTTGTACTCAAAATAAGGCGGAAATAAAATTACGCAGCTAAAAGAGAATAAAACTGAGTAATCATGAGTGAAAAGTTTCCCTTTGCTGATCGTCACCCAGGGTGTGAAGGGACGGGTGGGTGTCTCCCCTCCCCAACACCCGCAGCCCCTTAGCCCCGGCCAGATCGGGGACAGGGTCATTGGCGGTGTGTGTTTGGATTGTTCACCAGAAGAACTACTCTACGTTGTAGGATTTAATATAAACTGAAGCAAGTTATATGTATAAGAGAAAGGGAGCTGACTATTTCACAAAGCAAAACTCAAGCTTGAATATTTACTGCAGTACAAATAATAAATAAGGTGAGTCTACCACTACAAAGGGTAAGGGTTTTATACACCTTAGGTTACTACAGATGAGTATTTACATTATTTGTTTATTATAAGGAAGATAAAACTTATTATTTGGAGGAAGGGCCGTGTGTGGCTAGGCCTACTGACTGCCTACTGACTCCTGCCGCTCGCTGCTTCTCAAACGCTACAGTCTGCCTTACTTGGCGTAAGCCATTTGTAATTGATGCTTGGATTCCTACATCTGTTATTTAACTCTTAATGTGATCTCGAGCTTAAAACAACTTCAATAAAATGTTGTTGGTGCAGAAGTTGTACGACTTCAATGAATTACGAATTTTCATCGAATTATTACTTCATAATTTGATACAGAAGCACGCCTTGTTTTGTGATGCGTCGTGAGATTCAAAGATTAAAATTAACGTTAACAACCTTTCTTTTTCAGAGTTTTGTTGGTGGTGTTCTAGTATTGTGGTATTTTACTGTATGTGAAACTCTACAATGAGATTACTAAGGCACGACTCAGGCCAGACGGCAGTGTGTGATCACCGCGGGCAGAGAGCAGGAAATATGCTCAATAGGAGTAAAGAAACTTAATTTGTACGCCTTCAGCTCAATACCAATATTCTGTGGTCGGAGTTAATTCACTGTGCGCAGTCTGACAATCATTAGCATCAACATCAAATAAAAGCCTGTAGAAATTGCTCATTTAGTGCAACACGTACTAATATATGGTATACAATGTGTCAATATATTATTCTTTCCAGTTCTTTGGCTGATGCATTATTTCATCTGTATTTTGTTTCTGTAAATAGTGTTTAATTTTTTGTTTTATTTTCACTTGACATCCTGTTACGAAAATTCCGAATCCTATTGCAGTCACAACACTTATGTCCTCTATATAAGTATCTACATACGTAATCCACATTACAGCACAACTTTTCTGTTCTACAAAGACACTATCTAATTTGATCAAAGTCAATGGCGTATTCGTTAAGTGGCCATAATTATGAGAGGTTAGAACATCAAGCATCAATGTAACGGCACATTATCTTCAGCACAATCTAATTCCAATGGGTACTGTGTTCAAAAAGCTTCATAAAATTATGTCCAACGTTTACACTGTATTAATTTACTGCATTTCTAAGATCATCAAATTTTCAACGGCCAGTAATACCACTACTGCTGTGCCTACTCAGACTGATACTCTGAGGCCACCATAGCCACAACACTGTAAGTACTGTACGGATACAAAACACGGTACTTTACTCCTTTAGTGACTCACCATCCGTGGCTGTGGACACTTTTTCTAGTAAATAATGGAAAAAAAAGTGAGTTCCAGCTATATTTTCTGCTATCGAGAGTACTATGTATATAATATATGGAACTTTTTTTATACACCATTGATATATATGCACCAAGCTTTTATCCAGATACAGGATCTAACTCACCTTCTATTTGCTGTTTCACTTCATTTATTTGTGTTTCTATGGTGTTTTTCAACTCTGTAATAAAGGAAGAAAAGAAAATTATATTATGAACACAACTCAATCACTGCGACTCCTTTACCAACCCCAAAGCTGAGATTACCAACAAAACTTACATCTAAAAAATGAAATAAAATGTTGTGTTATGATTATGTAATTCTCCTTCATGTAGTCTGCCTTGTACACTTTATGTATGTTCACTTAATTAGGATACAATTTAGAATATATTAAATCATACTATAATATAATAACAGCCATGCATTATAACAACATGCAAGAG
This sequence comes from Scylla paramamosain, assembly GCF_035594125.1. Classification (NCBI taxonomy): domain Eukaryota; kingdom Metazoa; phylum Arthropoda; class Malacostraca; order Decapoda; family Portunidae; genus Scylla; species Scylla paramamosain. The sequence continues at coordinate 2,050,627 of NC_087167.1, read as the reverse complement.
AACAGATATTAGAGACAGGTACAGGTAGATATTTAGATGTATAGATTGATCTGTGGAAAAGATTATATATAGTTAAAGACAAGCAGATAAACAGATATAGATGTAGACAGATTAACAGGTTGAATAAGATTAGAGTTAATTCAACTAAATAAAAATAAAGCGCACGATGCAGTATTATTATTATCTTCTAATGCAGCAATCCAACCCCCGGCATCCAGGTGAGTAGCGACACCGACTCCTTGTTTGTCCCTCCACCAATGTACACACATGTAATGCTTGCCTACAAAGTGTTCATGGGACTGACGCTGAAAGGGTTACACCAATGGAAAAGAGAGAGAGAGAGAGAGAGAGAGAGAGAGAGAGAGAGAGAGCATACTGGAGATAGTTTGGGTTATGACGCCGCAGCAAGGAGGCCTAACCTAGGATTACAAGAAAACATCTTCTCTCCCACCGAAAATCTCCACTGCCGTGAACCAGAATCGACCTCGCAACCTTAAGGCCGCGAGCCGAGCACTGTGCCACGGAGCCACCAGGCCCAAGAGAGAGAGAGAGAGAGAGAGAGAGAGAGAGAGAGAGAGAGAGAGAGAGAGAGAGAGAGAGAGAGTAGTATGATGAGCTTCAAAGGTAAGTCTCGCCCTACGTCCTGCCGGGGTAAGGCGGCCACACTTCCCCACACTAGTGAGGGGCACAAGGGAGACGAACGAACCGCCTCCCTTCCCAACTGATCCACCTCTCGTCCTTCCCACCGCCCTGCCTCTCGCACTCCTGAGAGGCTCGGGGGATACCTCTCCAGGGGGAGGATTCATAGCAAGACAAAGGAGGTGGAGTCACTATAGAGGAAGAGCGGTAAGTCGACTCAGGTCTGGGAGCGAGGCCTTGAGGATCACATGACTTCATAGGGCACTGAGTCTCGTCAGGAACGTGCTCTTGGTATCGATGACTGTGGCAGCGTGTGTGGTGAGGGGAGGGTAATGGCGACCCGGAACGGAGGAAGAACCATATCGTGGACAAAGGAAGCGGGAGGGGAGGGCGGGAGATTAGGGCACAGTACTGTTTATTCATGAATGATACTGAATAACGATAGGTTAATCATTCATGTTTCGTAACTATAGGAAACACCAACACTTCGAGGATCACCTATGATTAAGATACAGGAAAGCACTTTACTTTTGTCCCAATCATGAAGGAAACAAACCATTGGCACCAGGTTAACAGAGATAAATGAGGAATTTCGAATAGTCTGGGGGTCAAGCGTTGGTCCAAGTAGTATGCACACGCGTGGACATCATCCCAGGAGCAGTGGGAGGAGGCAGATGGGGACTCAGACAGGGGTGCGGCCAGATAGCGGGGGAAGAGACTGGTGCCGGGAATATTACTGCCTGATAACAGTAACTCCAATGGGACCCGCGGTGGTGTTGACTGAAGGGGCGGCTTCCCAGGGAATAGTGGGTCCTGGTGGCTCCTGTTCGCCCTGGCTGGGATGGTGGTGGGTGATGGTAGTGATGATGGTGATGGTGGTGTTAGTAATGGTGAGCTGGAAAGTCATGTGGTGGTGGTGACAATTTATTTGGTGATAGTAAAGGTTGGAGTAGTATTGGAGAGAGAGAGAGAGAGAGAGAGAGAGAGAGAGAGAGAGAGAGAGAGAGAGAGAGAGAGAGAGAGAGAGACTCAACCACAGCAAGCAGAAGTGATGATAACGACTGGAAAAGTGGCAGAGGTCAGTAAAGGCCAGAGTACATTGACAGCGGCGATGGCGGTGCAGTGTTATGAGGATGACGACAGAGTGAAGGCTGGTGAGGTGGAGAGAACTAGCTGTGCAGGGCGTTATATTAGTTGGTTCAAAATGGCATAGAGGGAAGGGATGTTGGAGGTTACATACCACATCGTGTTGAAAGCTGTGGAAGGGACGGTAGAGAGAGCAAGGGTAGGCTATTTAAACACTGAGTAAACAACACTGATAGTAATATTCGTGATGGGAGCTTGAAATGTCTACTGAAGGTGGTGGCTTTAGTGATCATCGTGAGGGTGTATCTGGAAGTGGCAAAAGCAACAATGCAGTAGAGGTTAAGAAGGCAAAGCAGTAAGTACTTCACCTCGGTCACCAGCGCTGCTAACTCTTTATTCACTGAGTCCATTACCTCTGTTCATGCCCACTGCTTCTACTTCTACACTCCTACATCAATTCCTATACTATACTGATATAGCTAAAAACTTCTGTGGCCTTATTCCTAACTAAGGTTACGTAGATACTTATTGCATGGGAGTAAATGATCTTAACAGTTATCTCCTCCTACCGTGTGTGTGTGTGTGTGTGTGTGTGTGTGTGTGTGTGTGTGTGTGTGTGTGTGAATAGTATAGCGGAGTGCATTGTAGTGGTGTGTGTGTGTGTATGTTTGTGTGTGTGTGTGTGTGTGTGTGTGTGTGTGTGTGTGTGTGTGTGTGTGTGTGTGTGTGTGTGTGTGTGTGTGAATAGTATAGCGGAGTGCATTGTCGTGTTGTGTGTGTATGTGTGTGTGTGTGTGTGTGTGTGTGTGTGTGTGTGTGTGTGTACATGACCCGTACATCTGTGTTCATGTTTTCTGTCCCCACCCTACCCCCCGTTCTCTCTCCGCCCACCGCCATCTGCTACTCACTCGTAAAGTCATCCTGATCTTCGGCCTCGGCTTCTGCAGCAAGTTCCTCGGGTGTCTTCTTCTTCCTCATGAGCGGGTTATCTGGCATTTGGGGTTCTTCTGGCATCACCTCTTCTTTCTTCTTGATGTTATACTGCAAGACAGAATGGTGATCAGTTTTCAGTGCCTTTACATCAGGGGACATCCGTAGCACTATGTATTTCGGGGAATGAGATGAGGAAAAAGTTCTAAGACTTTTTGATCCCGGCGCCACTCTGCACTTCATTTCATCTAGTGCTACTTTTTCTGCCTGAAACAACAACTTAGGTCGTGACGTAGCAATTTCATCGGAAACACTTGCTAAGAAATAACAGTAAATTCCTAACTCTTCTCCTTTTTCGGAAGGTTGCAAGGTGTGTTTACTTTAGGCGGCGGCCATTGTGGCTGTGTTTGCTCGGCTGAGGGCGAGGGTGAGGTGGCCACCCTGCTAATTACGAGGTGATGAAGGTTACGCCACGTCAGGAAAATTCCTTGTCCTATCGAAAGAAATCGGAGTTATTGGTACGTCTTTCTCTGGCGGGTGAAAGAGGCAGTGCAATAAAGCCTTCATTAGAACGAAATTCACAAAATCATTTGAAAAAAACTTGGCATCGGATTATTATCAATTTAATGAAAACCTTGTTAAACTTATGCAACGAACCAGAAAAAAAGTTTTGTCTTCATTAATACTTTTTTTTTTTTTTTTTTTTTAAATCGTACGGGAGTTCTGAGTAAATAAGCTTAATTATGTTTGTTCACCTTTGCCTCTTAATATTTGAGCAGACTGGTGGGACAGGCAGAGACACACCAGTGGTGTATCAGTCCTGGCGTGAAGACACACGTAAACCACTCATTCCCCATGACGAACAATGGCAATTACACCCCCTTGAGGCACACTGAGAGTACTTGAGGGGTAATGTTGGAGTCCTCCTTTACCTGTGTGTGTTATCGAACTGAGGGAGGATCACGAGCCCGTGTCACAAGTACCGAGTGAAGCAATATTCGTGACAAGAGGCTCATAAGTTGTCCCTTTATGATTTATACACTGCATACGAGGGTCTTGTCACGCCACCTCCCGTCACGGTGGAATGTCCACTACGACTCATGGCAGGGCCTTGTGACCTTAATTAGTCATTCACTCCTTTATTTATCATCACACACACACACACACACACATACACACACATGAACAAGCAGACAACTCGTGTTCGTAGTTCATTCTGTCCATGGCGCAAGCTCAATTGAGCTGCCCGTTTTCTGACGTGGAAGGGTTTGTATGGATGACACAAGTAATTAGGAGTCAGCAACGTCGAAATTAGGCTTCATATTCTTTGATGTCTTATTTCTTCCTTCTTTTGCTTGGTCAGCTGGAAGTTATTGTGGTTTTGAATGATGTTCCATAATGATACCTTAACAATGATTCTTTACTGTCAGTACGATAGCGCCCATCGGGATTCGTATAATCAACTCTGTAGATTTAGAAAAAAAAAAATTCTTATATTGTCTGTGCACAAAATAAATTCTTCGCACACTTGAGCACGTCTGGATAGCAAAGAATAAAAAAAAATCACCGACGCCTATGTGAGTAATATTAAAAACGAATACAGTGGAGGAATTTGGCATCAAGTTTGGTCGAAGCCCGAGCAGCTGCAGGACTCGAGCTGGCTAACACCTTGAGTATCTTGACATTTCTAAGTATCGATTAACGGAGGAGTTATCATTTAAACTGTTATTTCGTGTGTCGCGCCCCGAATGAACATTTATTTGTTTACTGACCCAATTATTCATCCCAACCTACGGTATTAGTTTGCATTCACATTCGCTATGCTTTAAAAGACATTAGCCATGGTTTCCCCATCATTCGTCTACATACATACTTAATTAACGTCTTGAGGCGACCTTAACGTGCTGTTTTCGAAATGGTTGGTTAAGATTAATGTAAACACCATAAATCATGAGTTAAACGTTACATACATAATGACGTGCATAACGATGACAGCGATCTCATTCCGATGTGTATATAATATTCTGAACACAATGAAAAGACTTGAGATGTGTGGGAGCTGGTGTTGCCAAGGTCACGATGCAAAGACAAGACTAGTGTAATAACTCATATTTCCCTTGAGAGTGACGATCTTTATGTTTCCTAAAAAAAAGACACAAAAGCTTCCACCATAAATAATGATCAGCGTTCAGCAAAACAAGTATGAAAAGAACAAGTTAATGTGGGAGGAACGTGAGAGGGGTACCGAGGCACAAACACATTATAATGACTGATTCATATGGGAACACAAGAGTAAGATCGCGTGGAGTCATTATAATGAACTGAGAAGTTAAAACAACACACAGGTCGGCAACACAGAAAAAAAAAGTTGCTACACAAGAGAGAGAGAGAGAGAGAGAGAGAGAGAGAGAGAGAGAGAGAGAGAGAGAGAGAGAGACTTCTGACACGTCTCTCTTACATGTATCAGAAAACTGCGAGGCGATGAGGTCAATAGGATGAGAGACCAGTGAATCCCCCTGGGTGCCGGGCTACCATAGACCCGCCCTCCCACTCACCCCCGTCCGATACACTCTCACTCCCTCCCTAACACAGCATCTTTACCATCCAGCGTTATAGAACCAATAACATTTTTTTGGTCTTAGAGAGAGAGAGAGAGAGAGAGAGAGAGAGAGAGAGAGAGAGAGAGAGTAGATCGATGGTGTATCTGTCTAGATATTTAAGAAGGTGCCATAAGAAAGGCTCAGACCCTGGCCAGTGTTTACCCCCGGGTTAATGAAACAGTGTTGCCACACGCCTGTCCTCGCCATCTTCCCTCGCCTACACCTAATACTTACGAGGAAAGGTGCACATTTCTGAATATTCCTTTAATACATGGTTGATATTTACGAAGATTTCCTAGGAGGGCTGCAACTCTCCATGCAGCACGCAACACATCTGAGTCGAGCTCGATTTAGCGAATTTCTGAGTCCTCAATATTTTTTTTCTCCCACAAAGGATCTATAATGCAATAGTGTTTGTCAATATTGATGCTGTGCGCGCTGGGGTGGCCGCGACGTGTTCATTTGGAGATTTGATTAGCAAGTTGTATCACGTGGCGCCTCCAGTGGTAACCAATATTTTTTACAACAGGAGAGTGTTAGTATAGACACACCCAGTGAAAGTAGCTGTATATGTCCACGAACATTCCAATACCAGTAGAGGCAATGTTGACAGGAAGGCAATTATTATTACTCTTGTATCGGAAACAAAATCTACATTTGGTTTTGTTTCGTGAGGCGCTAATCTATTTTATCAGATGTACAGATCTTATAAGAAATAACAAATGATGTAGTGTCACTTTAATATTTGCTTCAGTAGACGGTAGGAACGGAATCTCATTTTTCAAAGTAGTGAAATTAACCTCAGTAGAAACTATAGCCTTAATTAAACAGCGAAATTTCGGGATATGACACTGCCTTACTATTACACCAAACACCATATACTATGAAAGCTCTGAAGTTTTCCTTCCATGACTATACGAATGCAAAGAGGCTCACAAGGGCAAATGACTGACAGCACTTGATGATTTCCTGATCTATACGAGTACTAGTCAATATCATCAAACCAGTATTTTTCCTAAGATTTAGCTTACGTTTTGATCATCTGAGGATTCATTGATGTGATCCTCTTGTCTCTCCCGCAGCCAAGGAGGTAAGGCTTTACATATTCTTGCCTCTTTCACTGTATTTTATAGTCAGGACGAGAACAACATAATTTTTTGAAACTTTAGTACTCAATGTTGGATGTATATTTTACTAGGGTTATCTCTCTCTCTCTCTCTCTCTCTCTCTCTCTCTCTCTCTCTCTCTCTCTCTCTCTCTCTCTCTCTCTCTCTCTTACACATACACGGAAGAAAAGTGCGGATATCGTTCATACATGTTGGTCTTTCTGAAGGTTCCTGTGCAAAAATAACGTGTCATGTGTCCGTCACGTTTATAGGTAGTGTAACAAAAATCTTTCCCTTTTCCCTTGGTCATGGTCCTTGCCACTCCCAGACCCCTCCACTCTTCCTCCTCTCCATCAACCCTCCATCAGTTCCCTCCCCTCCATCAACCCTCCGCCACTTCTCTCCCCTCCTCCTGCCCTCCATCACTTTTCTCACCTTCACCTGCTCTCCATCACTTCTCTTCTCTTCACTTGTCCCTCATCACTCTTCCAATAGAGACTTAAAAATATACCTGTCACACACACACACACACACACACACACAAAAAAAAAAAAAAAAAGAGAAAAAAATCATATATCAGTGACTGTATAAGTAATTCTAACATTTTTTTATGGTCTGATTATCGTTTTAGCTCAATATTTTCTTTCCTTTCCTAAAAAAAAAATAAACATTTTTCAAATACATGTCTATGGTTTTGTCGAGTTAGTTGTTCGCATCTTAAATTAATTTGCTTTTATGGCATAATTTTTTACCATATCTCCCCTTCATTCGCTTTCAACCTTCTTTTTTTTTCTTATGTTTTTCTTCACCGCCCTCCCCGTCATGCAGCCATTAGTATCCTTCTGAAGTCACCAAATGGAGCCTTACAACATGTTCGGTCCCTACCTGAAATAACCCTTGCAATAATCAAGACTTCTTTATCTCACGTATAATGAAAATAAAGATACGTGCCCCTTTCTCTCTCTCTCTCTCTCTCTCTCTCTCTCTCTCTCTCTCTCTCTCTCTCTCTCTCTCTCTGAAGGCCACAACGAGCACCAAGCCAAAGTAAACCATTAGTAAAGAGTCGCTAATCACCCACGCGTACCGACAAAAACTGATTATAACAAAAGGCCCTTAATCGATGCACCACGCGGTCACGGTATTCTCAATAACTCATGCGACTTGCCTTATCTTCACGCTTCAGGCCACACGTTAGGAAGTGCAATTTGTCTGTATTACTTTCCTGTGGTAGCTCCTGTTGCTACCTGTCAGGTGTCACGAGACAAGGCAACACCCTAGTAGTGAGTGTCGCCTCTGAATTATGTAAACACGGCGGGAAAGGCGGATCGCGGCTCGAGTTTTACATCACCATCACCGCCGAGCAGGCGATCCCTCTTCCTTGCCAGGTCACCACAACCTTCCTTGCTCCTGTGTGGTGAAGGTGGTGTTCATTCACCAAGTGAGAAGATAATGATGGATCCCTTGAAAATATATAAGGAGCCATATATGCTCAACACCAAAGGCTTATGTGTCTCCATCAGACACGTGAGGAAATTGCAGGGAGACTTCAGGGATGGACATATTAGCGATATTTTCTTCACTACCTTATAACTTTTATATATATGTATATATATATATATATATATATATATATATATATATATATATATATATATATATATATATATATATATATATATATATATATATATATATATATATATATATATATATATATATATATATATATATATATATATAAATTACATATAGTTTGCATTTTCACTTACAATGCAATTCTGACAAAAGTTTTGCATAAATGGCACTTGCATTTTCATAGGTAATTAACACAGCAATTGCATTTCAGCACATGATACACAGGTATTTGGAAGCTAATTACCTCACAAAGTTGCTAAACATATTTTTATGAGGAAATTATAATATTTTGTTCTCATAATGGGCTGCCAAAAGGGTTGAAGGGATGGTGAACCCCTAAAAAGTTAAAATAAATTTACAAGGAAAACTAGAACAGCGGGTATACATTCCCCAGCTGCAGGGATGCTGCCTTTGTTGAAGTTCTTGGTCAAAGAATATACTCCTCACTGTTAAGAATGCTTCGTGGAGAATCAACGAGCTGGTAAAATATTCTTTCTAGTTGTCTTGTAATGTAATGCAGCAGTTTAAACACACACACACACACATACACACACACACGCACACACACACACACACACACACACACACACACACACACACACACACACACACACACACACACACACACATTTGAAACACTGGTGGAGTGAGACAGTCGAAAAACAAAAAAAAAAAAAGGAAGTAAAGGCAGTAAATATGGCGCACACCTCCCGCCAGGCCGCTGACAGGGCGTCGCCGTATGTCTGGATCACTGGGTGCTTTTAGTGTCGTAATTAAGTTCCATGAAGGGGTTTAGAGACGCCCTGAGCCAGCCAATCGCGTCGAGTATGTGTGTCATTAAGGGGCTTAACTACGCTCTCAGGAAGTCATTAACGTCACCGGGGGCGTTAAGGAAGCAGGGTAAATTTACGGGGCGGGATGAGCCAAGACTAACGGCGATGCTGCTGGCCGCTGTCAGGGTGATGCACACTGCAGCGTGTTGCTGAGTTATGGCCGGCGACTCGGGGCCCGCTATTCCGGAGCGTGGCGCCACTTGATGCATGGCCCAGGGATGCTGACGCCAGCCAAGAGGTGCCTAGGGCTTCTCCTGAGGGATCTTACTGGATATTACCTCCCCGGGAAAAGAAAAAAAAAAAAATGATGCCATATTTCTAAGAGACAAATTCAAGCTTCATAAAGTTAGAAATTGGTGCATAAATAGAGGCAAATGACTAGAATAGATTTTGTAATCACCTTGTTAGCACCGAGTCAACAGACAGCTTTAAAAGAATGTTACCTATTTTTATGGATAGGGATGACAGGAAGCTTTAGGGATGTTAATGCAAGGACTGACTGCCATATATAGGATATTTTTTTTCTTTTTTTTTTCTTAGTTTCATTTATGTTCGTATGTTCTTAATGACCACTAGCAGCGTGAAGAATAATCGTACCTCCCAGCCTCGCATTCGTCTACGTTCATTCTGCCTGTTCGTCGTCTGACCGTTAATATGCTTGTGTGTTAGCAAAGAACTTATTCACACCAACGCTTCACACTACAGAAAACTTCCTTTCATTTTCATGCTTCTAAAATTATTCTCCTAATGCTTAAAATTAGGGCTAGTCATTCTTTGTCAAATTAGTCATCTAGTAACCCAAGATGACAGCAGTTGACTTATGAGCCTTTGCAGGGCGCGTCATTACGGGCATTACTTTGCCGCTTGGGTTTGTCTTCAGTTAGGCAAAGTAGGCAGTTAGTCAGTTAGTCATTTAGTCAGCCACTCAGTCATTCTGTATATCTGCTTGTTAGGTAGTCGGTCAGTCACTCAGTGATTTGTTTTGTCTGTCTGTATCTATCTGTTTATTTGTTTATTTTCCTGTCTGTCTCTCTGTATGTATGTATGTATGTATGTATGCAGGTATGTATGCTTGTATGTATGAATGTACTGTATGTATGTATATGTAATGTATGTACGTACGTATGTTCCTCTGTCTGCTACCTCACTTGCCTCCCTGTGTATGTGTGTGTGTGTGTGTGCGTGTGTTTCCTTCCACAACACTGACCCTCTCGTGGTCTTATTCGCTTTTCAAGAACTCCTCTCGGGCTGTTTATTAGGCGTGCCAGAGGGGCGCTACCCGCAGAGAAACACTACGTCACACTCTAGTAAAAAGCAGAATATTGGATTTTGGCTTCATATCACGCACCTGGGAGCCGTTGCAAAAGGGGCAAGATTTTATTTATTTTTTTTCGAGTTCAGTAGACATCTTGTTAAAAAGGAGCAAGAATATAAGTATCTACTCGCATCAAAAAGTAAAAAAATGGGAGTTAAAGGCGCATGCAGCAGATATGTATGTGTATTAATAAAACGCTCAATCCGGGAAGGATGGGAATTCACACGTAGCAAGAATTCGAGGTTATGGTCAACGGAGGTGACAAACTAAATAAAAAAAAAAATAATGAGAAAGGCATTCATGAGAGAGAGAGAGAGAGAGAGAGAGAGAGAGAGAGAGAGAGAGAGAGAGAGAGAGAGAGGAGAGAGAGAGAGAGAGAGAGAGAGAGAGAGAGAGAGAGAGAGAGAGAGAGAGAATTATCATGAAGATGCTACTTATGAGACAGTAAACACCCACTGCAATAGCAACAACAACCACACCAAGAACAACAATATTAAAATGAATAAGTAATGATCTATCTGTCTGTATATCAGACTGACATTTCCACAAGGGGGATGGCCATAATAATAATAATAGTAATAATAATAATAATAATAATAACAACAACAACAACAACAACAATCATAACAATTAGCAACAAATCATCAAGACATCATAATACAGCGTGATATTAATTGTCTGAAGATATAAACACACCTTAAATTCTAAACACACATCACCTCACCAGGGAGTGTGACGACGCTTGGGGATCAGCGCAGCTTTGTGTGACTGCGGCAGCTCCTGTGTTGGGCATCTAAGGGTCCTCATCCTGCCCCGCCCTTACCAAACTCTCCATCCCTGCCATCCGCTCTCTGCCCCACCCCACCATCCCCTCCCACCCCGGCTGCCGTAACTCTGTGTCCTGGTGTTGGATGGTCATTACGCTAAATAAATGAGCTCTAAATCTACCTCGATGACACACTATACAAAAAATATCGTGGCGAAGGTACGTAATTACCGTTGTTTATTTCTTTTTATTAATGAGCCGTGTAATTTTGTTTTTCTTTTTTTGTTGTTTTTTATTAATGATCTTTATGTTTATTTATTTTTTTTTATGAATGAATTAGATGCTTTTCTCTTTATATTATTATTATTTTTATGTAATTATCTTTAAGTGTATTTGGTTTTATTTATTTATTTATCTATTTATTTATTTTTAGTGAACTGTCTTTTTTTTTTTCAGTGAGCTTCTTCATGTGTTTATGTGCGAGGGTTTTATAATTAATTACCTATATTTTTTGTTTTGTTTTTTATCAACTATATAGCTAATTTTTTTTCTTTTTTTCTATAAGCCTTTCCATGTGTCTATGTACGAAGGTCTGTAATTATTACTATATTTATCTTTTTTTTTTCTTTTTTGTTAATCACGTAGCTCTTTTTTTCTCTCTCTGAATTTCTCTATGTATTTATTCAACACTTTTAGTCCTCATAAGCATATTCAGATGTACATGCCAAGTAATACACGACTGCTGCTATAAACATTTTCTCTCTTCACTTCATTATTTGCTTTTACCTCCATAAATAATAAAAAGCATGAGTAGTGCAATATTTCCAAGTCATACAATTAGGAGCTTAATATAAAATAATGCATTACTTTACTTTTCTAGATGTTCTTTCTATGTAACTTGTATTTCCTAAGTTATTAAAACAGTTTTTTCTCTCACTTTTTTGCGCCGAGTTGGAGAGGAGGCTAGAAAACACTAGATATTATATTAGTGTGAAGAGTGACACAAGTGGTCAGGAGAGGGCTGGGAGGGGTTCATGGAGGGTTGGTTATAAAGGATATTCAATGGAACACGAGAAGAGCTGGGAGAGTGGAGAGGAGGAAGGAGATGACAGGAGAGTGGAGGCAGACAAAAGGCAGACTCGGTAATGAGGATCAGAGAGGGATATAAAGGGAATTATTTAGGATTAATGAAGAGTGATGGCGTTGAAGAGAAAGTGGAGAAAGGAAAGAGAGACGAAAAGGGCCAAGTCTAAAAAATATTAAGGTGTCCCATGATGGTAAGCTAAATTTTCTAACGTATGAGGCAAGTAATCTTAAAGAAAATAAATAAATAAAGATACCTATCCTACGATGATCATTTAAATTTTCTAACATTAAGGGAGAAAATATATAAAAAGATAAGAGGCAAGTCTAAAAGAAAATGAGGGTATCCTACGAATTTCTTAACCTATAGGAGGGAACATAAAAAAAGAATAATCGACTTTAGGGCATGACATTTTTAGACATTTCCTGTTTAGTGTATAGAAACCAGTCCTCATCGTCGTACTATTTCAACACTAACAAGAAAATTGGCGCATCCAAATCCATTACTGTTTTCATTCTTTTCTCTCTCCCTTCAGGTGGATCATATTAAGCTGACGCGGAGGGAAGGGAGGGAAGGGATGGCTTATTCCTGGACCCACACACCAGTCTCTCCTCCCTTGCACCCATTTTTTTTTCTTTCCTCCTTCCAACCTCCCCCATCTCTCTCTCTCTCTCTCTCTCTCTCTCTCTCTCTCTCTCTCTCTCTCTCTCTCTCTCTCTCTCTCTCTCTCTCTCTCTCTCTCTCTCTCTCCTTGTCTTCCAAGCCAAGATTTCACGCTGCCTCCCTTTCTCCCTTCATTTTCACCTTCGACCTCCCTACCATCACATTTTTCTTATATTCTCAAGACGTTCTTATTTTTTCTCTTTTTCCTTCAGAACTCCTCTCCTTTCCTCTCCTTCCTTCCTTCCTTCCGTCCGTCCCTCACGCTGCCTCCTACGCCTCGCTTCTCGTAAACTTCCCAGAAGGCGCGAGGCTGTGGATTTACGATTATTATGCATGATTAGGAGCGACGCTGGTAGTCGTGGAGAATGATATATTTAATGCTGGACTTTTACATTTTCTTTCCCCTCATCGTCTTATTCTTCCCTTTCTTTACCTCCAACTGACGTCCTCTGTCCCTCCACCTGCCTGCCATTTATCATTCTTTCCGCGTCCAGTTACAACCCAAACTTGAAAATCATAAGAGTTTGTCAAGGTTTAGTTGCTTGTCATTTTTATTTGTTTTATGATCTCTTGAAAGTCCCCATTACTCTTTCTCTTATGGCCCTCCTCCTCCTTTTCCACTTATTTTTCTCTTCATCTTCCTCCCTTTTCTTTTATCTTATTTCGGCCTTCCGCTCCTCTGTTTCCATCTCCTTCCTCCTCCACCTTAATAAATCCTTTGCAAAAATGGTTACTTTTCTGCTGGACTTGTATTTTTTTCTTTACAGGTTCTCCCCTTTTCTCTCTCCTCTCTAATACAAATTTTTTGCACACTTATCTACAGGACGCTTTTGCTATTAGAATTTTTTTTTACACACTCACACACACACACACACACACATATATATATATATATATATATATATATATATATATATATATATATATATATATATATATATATATATATATATATATATATATATATATATATATATATATATATATATATATATATATATATATATATATATATATATTGGCATCGTCATCATGCATTATATGTGAACAGAAGAATAAGGAACGCCACTTCTGAAAGTACTTTATTTTTTCTCTCACCCTTTCCTCGCAAATGTATTCATATTATTTTTGCAACATTTTATTTATTCCACTGGATCTTTTATGAAATTTTCCCCTTCTTCGTTCTCGCTGTTTGTCACCCTCTCTTGTTTGCTTCCGTCTGGGTTGTTTATGATGAAGGCCTTCCTTTCTCCTCCTCCTCCTTCCCTCTCCTCTTCTTCCTTTCCAACTAAGCAATATAGATGCAGATCCAGTGCTTCGTCACACTTTCCTCCCACTAACTGGCGTGGCCCCGGCCCTCACCGCGGCGCCATCACCCTATCAGTCTTCCAAGTTGACGGCGTATCCCCTTTAGCGGGCTTCTGTCTCTCGATCACAGCCCGTCAGCTCAGCTCAACCGCGACACGTCAACTTTAAATAGTTGTCTCTCCACCTGCATCCTCCACAAACACGATCCAATCACACTCATTCATTCTCACTCATCTTCTCGTTTTCACCTTGGAGCAACAGCACGACTTTCCTTTTGTGTTACTTACATTATATACTACCAAGTCAAGTGTTCATAATAGAAAAAGACAATTCTTATTCTGGCGATTTTTCTACTCGCACGGGGTGGCGGACCACGCCCTATCGACCACCATCCCCTGCCAGGCCATAACATCTCTTTCTCACAGCCACTCCACGCCCCACCCGCCGCCTTCCCAAGACCCATTACCCTCGCCAGCCATCATCCTCTTCCGCACTTAGATGTGTCCTTCTCGCCCCAAGTCGCCTGCCTCTCCTCGCTGTCTTCCTTTCCTTCCCCCGCCCGTCACTTCCTCAACAGAAGCCTGGCAACACAGGTAATAATTTAACAGTGAAACTTTGATTTATGGGCACGTGCAGTTCCGCAGTATCTACCTGATTTATGGCCCATTTCACATTGCTAGTTACATATCATAAGGAGCAATTTCTTCACTTATTGCTTCCTGAATGAAAACTTATAGCGCGTTGTAAAGTGTTGATAGACTGGCGTGTGAGGTTCCGGAGGGAGGAAGTAAAAGTGTGCAAGTGAATAGCATTTACAAATTTCATGCTTTAATCCCGCGAATGCTGTGGACAGTATGATTGATCCTACATTAGCGTTATAGAGCAGGACTAAACTAATAAAGCTAAAGGTTCTAAAAGATATGAACCACTCCCCCATCATTCCTTTAATTGTCAGTGGTGTATTGAAATTATGCTTTAAACTTATACCACACTATTTCATTAAACTTGAGGAGGAGCAGTGGTAGTCAAAGGATCTTTTCAGTGACATCTGCATTGCTCATTTAAATTGCCAATCCTAAATTTTTATAACCTTATAGCCATAACCTTCAAAATTCAATTTAGCAATGATCACACACACACACACACACACACACACACACACACACAAAAAAAAAAAACTTTCTGCTCAATATGCGGCAAATTTCCGTTAATCCATAAAATAACATCTATCTAAAGCGAGCAATCTGAAATTCTTGCCTCTTTCCGAAACCTAAGTCGAACACGTACAAGTGAAAAAAGGGAGAAGAGACGAAGAAATGGAGGGATGAACGGAGGGAAACGAAAAAAAAAAGGTGAGAAAAAAAAAAAGCGGAACGAAGGTTGTAATAGGAAGTACAGAAGGGAGGGTGGAATGACCTATAAAATGTCCTCATAAGATTTCGTGGTTGCAATAACCCCGTCGAAAAGAGATTGGCCAGAGGAGTAACATCAGCAGGATGGAAATATCAGGAAAAATATCCAGGTCATGAATATAAATGAAGGGCGCTTTTAGGAAGGAGGGGAAGGTTAATGTGCTCTGGGGAAGGAATAATATGCGGGCTGACAAAGTGCTCCCTCTCACTCTTCTTCCTGGTGGAGGCGATGGGAAAACACTTGTGTAAACGTGGAAATAGTCCTCATATTTTCCATCCCTTTAAGGAAAACTGAAGAAAGCCGTATTCATTACAGGAAATGTGATGCTTCGATATTTAATTTGGAGGATTGCCTAAAAAATAAAGAAATATAGTGTTCAGTGGGATAAAAACACAAAAACTATACAAGAATAGCATGCACACTGTACACGATCGGAATAATAGTAAAGAGCCTCGTAGTGGGAGAACATACGTATTGCTTATTCAAGAGACACTAGAATATGCGTATATGGTCTGTTTTTTTTTTTTTTTCCGCCCTGTACATAACCCTATCTAAATTATTGATACTTTTCCTTTTACTTTTATTTTACCTCTTCATTCTTTCTGTTTCTCTACATTTTATCAACTATTCTAAAATATACACACATGAGACTTTCCACCTTAAGGGCATCCGTTTCTAAGTCATTCATCTTGATTTTTTTTTTCCCTTTCCGCTTATATTCCCCTCTTCATCGCTTTAATTTTTCTCTTTCTTTACTTTTCCTCTCCTTCCCCTCCTCCTCTCATTTCATCTTGACCTCCTCCAGCTCCTCCGCCCCTTCATACTCTTCCTCCATCTCCTCCTCTTATTCCACCACCATCTCCTCCTCCTCCGCCAATCCTCACAGTAATCCCGCTGAATACCGCTGGCACGCAGACGTTAAGTAAAAGGACATTGTAGAATTAAGCAAATATCATTATTCTTCCCGGGCACCAGAGCACCGGCAGTTAAGAATATTCACTCATCGTTACGGAACTGAACATGGCCAAGGAAACACCGTGCACTGAAGCTCCCCCGCTGCCTCCACTCTCCCACTCTCCCACTCACCCTTCATCCCCAAGTTGGACACCTCTGTCCTCAATTGAAATTCCTTGAGTATTGATGCGGAGGCAAGGAATTTAGACGAGAGGGAGAGTAATAGAGGGTGGATGGAGGAAGGAGGCACAATAGCAGTACGGATGATGAATGAATGCCAATTGTATGCTGGAGACGAACTATGAACGATGAGTGGAATGAAGGTGTACTTATAAAAACATAAGAACATAAGAAATAAGGGAAGCTGCAAGAAGCCACCAGGCTCACATGTGGCAGTCCCTGTATGAAATATACCTACCTATCTCCACCTATCATCCCCATCCGTAAATCCGTCTAATCTCTTAAAGCTCCCTAATGTCTTAGCACTAACAACTTGATTATTGAATCCGTTCCATTCATCTACCACTCTATTTGAGAACAAATTTCTTCCTATCTCTTTCTTAAACCTAAATTTTTCAAGCTTAAACCCGTTATTTCTTGTTCTGTCCTGGTTGCTGATCCCAAGAACTTTGCTTACGTCCCCCTTTGCTTACGTCCCCTTACACCACTTATCAGGTCTCCTCTTAACCTACGTCTCTAAAAGAATATAAATTTAACAGTTTCTATCTCGCCTCGTAAGGAATACTTCTCATCTCCTGTATCCTTTTAGTCATTCTCCTTTGTACTGATTCTAATAGTCTAGATGAGGTCTGACCAGCGACAATTATAACTTTAATATTACTTAGGGTCTTCTAAATTGAACACTCCTAAAAATTAATCCTAATACCCTATTTGCCCTGTTTCTGGCCTCATGCAAATATTTAAGTGCTCAAAGAAGTAGTAATAGGAGATGGATGGAGAAGGGAGGCAATGCAACAGTATAGAAGATAAATGACGGCCAATTGTATGCTGGAGAAGAACTACAAAAACGCGTGAAATCAAGGGGTACTTATGTGAATATTTAAGTACTGGGAGAAGGGTTTTCTTCTGTATTTTACTGTGTGAGAGACACTGGCTTAGGGCAACAAAAAAGAATGAAAGAAAGGACCTCCCTCCCGGTGGTGCCAGTCCCTAAAGAGAGGCCAAAAAGGATCGATAATAATCTGTAGTGTGGTATTCATTGTGGTGTGTGCCTTTGATCCCTTTCATTTGTACATTGCTTAGGTTGCCAACGCCATAATCCATTTCTCCGCATTCCCTTCCTCTCTACACAGAACCTAGTGTAAAGACGATGGTGGTGAAAGAAGTGAAAGCAGCGTGAAAGACCTTCGGGACACTACAATACAAAAACCACGCACGCACACACACACACACACACACACACACACACACACACACACACACGCACACACACACCATCACTCTGCCTACTCCAAACCTCAATGTAGTGGTCTGGAAACAAAACAATGATACCCGTCCCTTTCCACGTCCCTAGAGGGTTTTTATGATGCGTCTACAATTTTTCCCCATAAAAATGATTTCCTTTTACCTCCCAGAGGTGGGCGGTTCCCTCCAAACAATAACAGATATGGATAGAGCTGGTTGGGTGCACGTTCCCTTCGGTTCAAAGGCGTTCACTCTGGTCTATCAGAAACCGCAGCGCATTGTGGCGGGATTCATAGTGTGTGGAATATTCTTTAAGTGGTTTGGCTGCCTCTCATCGAACTCCTTCAAAACTTCTACGCATGAGACGTCAAGAAAGTTCCTGTTTTATGTTTGGTTGAGAAAAGATTCCTTCCTTTTCGCGAGACCTTGCTGAGGGAAATACGTGAGAAAATGAAAGTGAGTTTCGTGTGTTGGGATCGACTCGGTAAATACCCTTGGTATAGATTGACGTTTGGTCACCTTAGCGTCAAGCATCAGTCTTCCAAGGTCCTTGCACTCGTTATATTACGTGTGGTTCTCGGCGGCGGTATACAATACACATAATTTCAACTAGGATCAAAAACATCATGGTACGCACCTGCTTCCCTTCCTCCCAGGTTCCGCGTCACCTGAGGCGCCTGCAGCCTCTTTGCCACGTAAGGGACATTTTTTTTTTTTCTATCTTCACCCAAAGGCGCTGGATTCTTATAAATAATCGTACTTCTTTTACTATGAATAAAATATATGATGCACACAAAATTGATGTGTGTGTATATTATATATATATATATATATATATATATATATATATATATATATATATATATATATATATATATATATATATATATATATATATATATATATATATATATATATATATATATATATATATATATATATATATATATATATATATATACATATATTATATATGTGTGTGTGTGTGTGTGTGTGTGTGTATGTGTGTGTGAAAATAATGCAAATTAAGAGAAAATTTTAATAAAGCATAATGAGGAAGAATAAATGATAAATATTGTCCTTTATTGTATATCTGAGGTATATCAACAAAAATGGGGAGTCCATATCGACAATATAAAATGAACGATCAAAATTCATGTAGGCTTGGCAGAGGCGTGGGGGAGCTCAGCAGCTTATGGGAAGAGTGAATCCCGGCATTTCTTCAGAGTGAGAAGAATTCGATAGCGGCAGCTGGCTTGAGGGGGAGGGGGTGCAGACGTGGCTGAGGCTCCAAGGAGGGAGGGACGCCGCTACGCTCGTGCTGTGACTCACTATCACCTTACACGAGCACAACATTTGCCATACACTGAACCAGGCACTCGCTGATCGATACAAGCGTATACATTGAAACCAACACACTCTTTCTCCATGTTTTATTCATTTTTCCCCTACGTATTTTACCCTCTAAAAAAGTTATTTGAATTTTCACTTCCGCATACATATTTTCTTTTCTTTTCTTTGAGCGATGACGCTTTATCCTGGCGGGGATGGAGGCAGTATCGGCAGCATTATATTCTCAAGGAAATATGCCTGCTACCCCAATATTCGTGAGAGACTAAGCAGCGTCTCGTCTCTCAGGAGCGCCACGACTTCACTCACCTCGCGTGTCTCACCATCTTTTACGCTGGAAGTAACTACAGAACGCCCTGACTCACGCTTTATTATTCACAGGCTATAAGATTTTAGCCATCTCTCCTGAAACTCGCGGCTCTTTTCCTTCCTCAACCCTGTAAACTCGTAAACCCAGCGCCTGCTAGTCACAGCTTTGGTGGGAAAGTAGATTACGGCGCCACAAGTTAATATGTGGGCTGAAAGGCTCCAGGACGCGCCTGCTATGTATGAGAATGTGACGTGGACTATAAAATCAGCGACCAGGGGAAGAAAAAGAGGCGTGGTGGGGATAGCAGAGTGGCTATGGCCTCCTCCTACCTTCCCACAGTTACCGACCTCCTTTCTCCTCGTCGCTCTAAAGACCATATACTGAAACACGTTTACGCCACGCTAACACTACATTCAAAAGGTTCTACTTGAAGTTACACGGAATTTAAGGACGTTTTTATGGTTCTAACGAAAGATTAACAAGATCTCTACATTATTAACAGGAAAAACATTCTCGAGAATCCAGCTCATCATCTGTGCGGCCTTTGAGAATAGTTGTGGTGAGAGCAAAGCGTTTCAGAATACGGGCCTCAGTCGCACCACTGGCTGGAGGCTTCTGGATATAAGGAAGTTCTCAACGGAAGTTAACTATTCTGCTTAGTGTTTAGTTATTTATCTTCCACTTTCCTTGGGCGTGTGCCAACCCCGGCCGTTCTTCACTGCTTTTCCGGGATCCTAGTGATTTACGTCTGCCTCTATGCTCTTAGTAAGGAGACAACGGAAATTTTTGGGCCTGCGTAAAAGTCTCTCTTGGATTAAACTTGATGGCAGATAAACTTTGGGTCTGCCTTCATAATCAAGAGGGATGTTAAGTACTATTCTCTCTCTCTCTCTCTCTCTCTCTCTCTCTCTCTCTCTCTCTCTCTCTCTCTCTCTCTCTCTCTCTCTCTCTCTCTCTCTCTCTCTCTCTCTCTCTCTCTCTCTACACACACACACACACACACACACACACACACACACACACAAACCCTTTCATTATTTGAGTTTCAATGACTCACATCTCTCACTCCCCTTATAAAGTCATCCAACTTCACTTTTTAAAGTTACTCAGTCTCTAGTGATTACGGCGACAGGAAGACTTGGGTTGCCATCATTATCGTCATCATCATCATCATTATCACCAGCCTCCATAAGTTTGATGCAAAATAAAAACTCCATTTAAACTTTTTTGGCTGCTCGTCTATTCCAGGCCGCAAATCATTCTCTGAGGTCCTTATACTCTCCCTTCCTCACCCTCTACAGCACGCCATTCCGTATACTCGAAGTAGATGTATAAATAACAGTCTCTTGGTAACGTTTGAAATGCTGTTATCCATATAATCAGCAACATTTATTACTTTCACCATTACTCACAGGATATGTAATGGAATTCCTACCTTGTTGAATATTTGCGATCGCTTGATGTAGTATAGGTTCAGCAAGTCCGATAACCATACAGAGACTGTCAAGTGTAGGCCTACTGACTTCTTGTAGCTTCTCTTACGTTATTCTGTTTTTTTTTTCTTATTGCATGTATGGAAAAAATGTAATAAATATGTGCGTCTATTTTAACATCATACTCGTTAAGAAGGCTGGTCACAAACCCCCCCCAAAAAAAAAAAAAAATGAATAAATGAGAACTTTGAGAAAGCTTCTTAATTCCCTCCCTCCACAAAAAAAAAAAAAGTTAAGTAGTATTTCACTGTATATATTTTCCCAAGAGAGGCAATAAATCATGCTTAACACTTCAAGCTTGTCCTCGAGAAGTTTGAGCTTTAATGGTGATACGTGGCGTCTGGAGGGAGTAGGAATGCTGACTGAGACAACCCCTTCGTGGTCTGGCAGGGTGTGGCAATAAGCTGAGTGTGGCGTGGCTTAGATGGTGTGGTAGGGCTTGGGACTAGTGGAGTGTGGCTTAAGCTGGCAAGGAGTAGCTTTAACTGGTATGATGTGGCTTCTGGCTGGTGTGGTGTAGTTAAGATTAATGGTGTGTAGCAGAGTGTAGCTTTGACGAGTGTGGTGTGGTTTGTGGCTGGTGTAGTGTGACTGTGACTGGTGGAGTGCAGCTGGGGTGGAATGGTGTAACTTTGACTAGTGTGGTGTGGCTGGGACTGGCATGCCTTTATTCATAGATCACACGGCCACGTTGGGCCCGTTTCCAGCTCGAGCGTTCATGTTTTAATCAATCTTTTCTTCTTCTACCTCTTCTTCCCTCTTCGATCTCGTCCTCCTCCTCCACCAACACCGCCACCACCTCCTCCTCATCCTCTTTTTCTTTTTCCTCCTCCTCCTCCTCCTCCTCCTCCTCCTCCTCTTCTTCTCATTCCCTTTCATCGATTTTCTCAACATTTATTTGAAGTATTTTTATTATTATCACTACCTGATATCTTGCTTTATTTATTTATTTTATTTTTTTATTATCAATACAATTCCTACTATCATTATCATTGCCACCATCAACAAGTGCTATCTAAGAAACATACAATTCAAAATAGGAATATATTACGGATTATCAAAGCATCAATTCTCGGGAAGTACAAGCTTTACCGTTGACTTCCACGTACTGCAGCTCAGTGTTGAGTGCTGCTTTATGAATTAGTGCAGCGCAGATCAATCCTAACGATAATAGCAAATGGAAATACCTCATGTTTAAGACCTAACAAACTATGTAACCACTTGTCATTTGTACCCGAGCGAAGCGTAAGACAAAGACGGCGTGGGGAGCAGGGTTTGTAGTACGAGATTTTGGTTATCAGGCGTGGCGGGTGGACTCTTGTTACTGCCAGGACAAAGGGTCAGCGATAACTCGTCTGGAGCGGTGCCGGGGCGAGGCGTATAGCATCAGCAGCGGCCCACGCCAGCACCACGCCAAGATGGTTTCCACTAAATGGTGCTATAACACTTTTATTTTTACCACGAAAAGTGTAAACATTCTTCTTTATGAATTTGTTCACGCAAGGGTACCAGATTGAGCCTTGCCGCATTTCCTGGTTTCATTCCATTAACGCGTCCTGTCACAAAGAGTAATAAATACTTATTCTTTAACTAACGAAGACAGGCGAGAGTGAACGAAGGTTTCTGTTAGCGGCTCCTACCCTCGCAGTTGGACGCCGTCCAAAATAAACACATAAAAACGCGAGGCTACAGATTTGTTGGCACTCCGAGTAAAGCGGTTGGGTCCACAAGAATGTTCCATAGGACCTCAGTTAGGCCCAGACCGGAGCCCCTCAGAGGATGGGAAGTTTTAGGAAGGGTGGTGGTTGGCGGTAGCTGCCAGTGAATACAAAACGTCCCAAAGGGGAGCGATAACGAAGGGAATGCTAGAATTTGTCCAAACTTGATCAAGGAACGCTGATTGAGTTAGTGCTGGTACGAAATGTTAGAAAATTAAAGTTATATCCGCTTCTCCCATTGCAAGGCGTCATTGCTCTCAAGGCTCAGGGAAGCGTTGCAGTCTCGCACAGATTTACGAGGCTGCTTTTAAAGTGTCTCGTGAGTAGCGGAGATAAAGTGAAGGGAAGAGAGTGCAAGCGATTTACGGTGAGCCACAAGCCACTCAGGGGATTTAAGTTTACTTGATTTAATGACGAAAAAATAATGAATCTTAAACACACTGTGGCTAAAAAAAAGAGGAAGAGAATGAAAAGAGAAAAAAGATAATAAAAACAATCTTTTAGGCCCAGCAGTTTATAGCAAACAGCGTGAAGAGAAGAATAAACACACTGAATCTGAATGATATGACTCCCTTAAACTGAACCATCTTGACAGGACGTGAGACACGGACCAGGTTTCAAATACAGTGAATAGGAGAATTAATGACAGAAAATAATCCGCCAGGCCTGTAGAGAGAGGCAGCGGCGGGCGGAGAGTCGCCGCCTGGGAGACAGACGGCCGGACCACTCGCTGCTTAATGGATGTCCCGCAGCGGCACTTGCCTCAGATTATTTGCATACCAAAGGATCAGTTCGGGAAGACACGCCGGGGTAATGGTACCGTGCGTTACGTGCCCATCCTCTTAGCCTCCAATTAGAGAGACGAGCAGAAGAGGAGGAAGACTAGGACGAGGACACGGGAGAGAAGAAAGAAGACCTAAAGGATCGCTGTTCTATGGGCGCTGTTAACCTCAATTTGCCCCAGAAAATCTTTACATCACAGTCTAGAATGGGAGATTTATTCCTTAGTCAACAAGGTTATTATTCACTCGAGAAGGAGGTCGAAGGAAAGGGAAGAGGAGGCGATGGCCGGATCGTTTTGTTGAGTGAGGAAAAGTAGGTCAGAGGATAATATGTGAAGGGGAGAGATAAATCAATGATGATGTAACAAAAAGTCCGAGAGAAAAAAAATGTGAGATATATGTAAAAAATTGCTTTCATTGTAATTTTTCACCAGTTAAGTGGACCGCTGGTGTGAGGGAGGAAGCGAAGGAGAGAGAGAGAGAGAGAGAGAGAGAGAGAGAGAGAGAGAGAGAGAGAGAGAGAGAGAGATAACAAGATGTTTTTCGATAGTGGTTTGTGTGTCGCCTTCACGGATTAATGGTTAGCGTGGCAAGATCGAGATGGTGCGTGTGTGATTCACCGCCTATGCCCTGCTGCCTTTCTGTGTCTGTCGTGAAGTAGGAAAAACTGGGAAAGGTTAGTTGAGGTGATCCGCATGTCAAATTCTTTCCTGTGTTACTTGGTAAGTCGCCTTATCCCTCTTTAAGCTTTTAGAGACCCAGCGAGACTGATTTAAGCACCCTAGCATAGCGCAATTTAGCGTCTATTTCGACTTTCACTTTACATTTTCGATTCCAGGTCTGTAAAGCACTTATTGGTGTCCGTCAACTCACCTACTATTTCTAGAACACATATTGTGATTGTTTCAAGCTAACACAATTTTTTTTCCTACATATAGATCAAAAACTCCACTTCCGCACTCTGCCTTTGATGGCAAGAAGAACAGCTGCAAGGATCGGGTGTAAGCTGGCTGTCGGAGCAGGAATTGAAACCTAATCAGATTAAGATTAGCCTATTCTATTAGTGTCCATCCTAACTACCCACTTCATCCTTATGGATTAACGGGAAATTATAATTAATGACTAGATATACTTAAACATGTTAAAAGATATGTATGCACTGTTTATAATCATACGTAATGATGTGCATATGATAAACATTGGTGTTCTCATCACGCTGCAGCGGAGAACACAGGCAGTGCATTAGTGATGAAAAGAAAGAATGAGAGAGAGGAAAGAGAAAGAGAAAGAAGACAAAAGCAATGAAAAGGGAAGATCGAGGGTCAGGTGGAGAACAGCGCCATCACATTATGGAGGAAAAAAGGGAACAAGAGTAAAGGGAGAAAGGAAAAGCGGTGGCTGTGGAGGAGAAGGTTGAGGGTCTCTTCGCCTCGAGGGAGTGTGTGGCGCGGCGCGGGGCCTCACGCTTCCGAAAGATCATGGTAATGGTTTATGACTTTTAGATATCCCTCGGCGGAGCGGCGACACTTGCCAATCTAATTTTCATCAAAAGCCTGTACCGGTGAGCTGCGCCCATCACCCACAGTCACTTCTTTATCTTGATTAAACATTCTCCTTGATTATTTTTCTCCCTTCCTGTGACTTCGACTAATTTAAAAAAGGGGCGTCAAGACATTTCATCCACTTGTTTTAAGCAATAAATTATTCTGTATATGTGAAGTTTGGAACGAGTTTAGCTTTTAATTTTGACAGCAGCTGTTGTGATTACCGTAATCATTTGCAATTTATTGGACCGAGATTTACTAACTAAGATAAAATGTGACTATTTCGATGAGTCTCGTTGAGAATTTTGGTTAATTTTTCAGCCGTTCAAAATTACGCTATAAATGACTAAGTACTGCGCTCTGATGTCACGTTATTGCATTAATTATTTGTTTGTTGAGTTGCCATACCTCAACTTGTACTGGCTCGTCATGTTCCCTAATGGTTTCTGAGTAATAGCGAATGGATTATACTCAGCGTCATATAAAGCGAAAGTTGTAATGAATCCGCCTAACTTGTGTGACAGCCGGACACCAGGAACCAGGCCTTGTTCAGCTTGGTTGGTGACGCAGCAAAACACTCCCTCTCCCTACATCCTCTCTTTCATAAGGTCTAGAATTTTGCGACGAAACGTTTAGTAGATATGACTTCTACTCAAGCTTAACAGAATGGTGTAGTCTGGTGCAGCTTTAGATTAAAACTTGGAAAGACATCACTGTAAGCAAAATGAATCACCATGTAATTTAAGCCTTTCGGTTCTTGTTGTTTCATTATCCTTCGGTCTAGGGTTACTCAGATAAAATAATGCGTCATTGTGTCATAAACAGTCAGGGGAACAAAAAAGAACACAAGAAAACAAGGCTTCGAGGGATCAGTAGAAAAATGACATGGTTCTTTTGGCTCGTGGTCGTACAAACCATATATAGCAGTGAAAAATAGCACGGATCTAAAAGACGTTCTTCCAAAGTCTTCTGAAACTCAGAACAGAAGGGCATATCTCTTGTTCCCTGGACAGTGTGAGAAATGTGTACAGGTCGAGGCTTTCGCTTGTCTGTCAAGGCGGAGGAAGTTCTAAAGCCTTTTCAGGATTCTTTATTGGGGAAATAGTCTACTTTAGTAAATTAATGATTCAATTGGGGCAAAGAATATACTGTAAGTTTTGGAATGCCGTACCCAGCTCTGGCATTGAGAAATTTACTATTTTTTGATAGCGATTACTTGTGATTAAAAAAACAGACAATCCATCTATCAAGCAATAAAGTTGCAAATTAAGACCATAACTCTGAGACATATTTGCATGTGAGTTTTGATACTCCAATATGCGCAAAAAGGGAGAGAAAAAAAAAGGGAAGAAAATGACTAATTTGCTGAAACAAGTGACGAAGGAAGGGGAGGTGAAGTGTGCCAGGTTAATCTCATTTAGGAGTCAGGTTCAGGTGAGACGGAAAAATGGCCGAAGAAATGAGAGAAGAGTCACACGCCTGGAAGATATTCAAGGAACTTCTTTGCGAACTGCAGATGACTCTAAGCAGGCTTCAAGCTTCGCTATTAGATCAACTGCTGACTAATGGATACCAAAACAACAACAGCAACAAGAAAAACAGCAGCAACAACAACAACAGCAACAACAACAACAACAACAACAGCAACAACAACAACAACAACAACAACAACAACAACAGCGACATCAACATCATCATCATCATCATCATCATCATCATCATCATCACCCATAACAACAACAACAACAACAACAACAACAACAACAACAACAACAACAACAACAACTACATACACCAACAATACACGCCTGTCCCAGCAGAGAGAGTGGGGAGAGAGAGAGAGAAGAGCAGAAACATGTATATACCTAAGCAAAAACACAAATATAGCAGACAAAGAGAAAAGAAAAAAGAAAAGAAAAAAAAAACTAAGATGAAAAATAAAGGTAATGAAGAGAACCAGAAACTTAAGACTTCTTTTACTCCAGCGAAGCATAATTCTTTATTCAGATGCATTTCGCTTTCATCGCAGTGACGGATGTGAGACAGAATACACAGCACGATGCATGATGAAAAGGTCAAGGAGAAGATGGCGAGAGAAGACAACAAGGAGAGGAAAAGCAAGGGAGAGAGAAAAGGGAGAGAGACAGAGAGACAACACTGGAGGGAGGGGTGGAGAGAGAGGAGGAACGGATAGGAGTGGCCAGGATAGTGAGGGAAAACACTGAAAAAATATTAGTGAAGAAGGGTCTGCATTGGAATCCTTTGAAGGAAGAGTCAAGAGAACACACATGACCCTCTTACGGTAAAAGGAACAGAGAGAGAGAGAGAGAGAGAGAGAGAGAGAGAGAGAGAGAGAGAGAGAGAGAGAGAGAGAGAGAGAGAGAGAGAGAGAGA
This sequence comes from Scylla paramamosain, assembly GCF_035594125.1. Taxonomy (NCBI): domain Eukaryota; kingdom Metazoa; phylum Arthropoda; class Malacostraca; order Decapoda; family Portunidae; genus Scylla; species Scylla paramamosain. The sequence continues at coordinate 2,023,279 of NC_087167.1, read as the reverse complement.
GAGAGAGAGAGAGAGAGAGAGAGAGAGAGAGAGAGAGAGAGAGAGAGCAAAAAATATATGTTCAGGAAAGACAAAATATAGAAATCAAAATGTCTTGACGAGGAACAAGATGTCGAAGCTTCTAAAAATAACATAAATGAAAATGGCTGCTCTCTCTCTCTCTCTCTTCTCTCTCTCTCTCTCTCTCTCTCTCTCTTCCTCTCTCTCTCAGCTCTCTCTCTCTCTCTCTCTCTCTCTCTCTCCCCTCTCTCTCTCTCTCTCTTTCTCTCTTTTAATGGAAAGTTGTAAAGATATGAATAACTTGTTAGATCAGGAGAGAGAGAGAGGAGAGAGAGAGAGAGAGAGAGAGAGAGAGAGAGAGGGAGAGAGAGAGAGAGAGAGAGAGGAGGAGAGAGAGAGAGGAGAGAGAGGAGAGAGAGAGTGGTAAAGAGAAAAAAATAAGATGAATATATAGAAAATCTTATAAAAAAAAAGAAAAAAAAAAAGAAAGCACAGTAAGAGTACATCATAAAAGAATAAAGAAAAACCTAATTCGACAATATTAATAAAGAAAGAAAAAAAAACAAAAACATCAGCAACACGTAACATACATTCAGCAAGGCCCACACACAAGACCCTTGAATGGCCACACTGCATTGTGCGTTCATGCTACATACACTATCCATTACCACCTATATCCCTGATCAATACAACGCATTGATCATTGTGCACGTCCGTCAGCACACCCTACCTAGCAAGTAAGCGATCCTGCCTCACGACCACCACTCCCCTGAAAAAAGGTAGGGTCTGTCTGTACGTATATGCGGCGCGGCGACACTTTGCTAGACCATTAACGAAGAATTAGCTTTGTTAGGCTTTCCGTCCCTGTGAGTGCGTGGATTGATGAAGCTATGGTGGAAGGTGACCCCTCGTTTGTTACGGAGAGAGAGAGAGAGATAGAGAGGAGAGAGAGAGAGAGAGGAGAGAGAGAGAGAGAGAGAGAGAGAGAGAGAGAGAAAGAGAGACCCAATGGTGTGTGTGTGTTTGTGTGTGTGTGTGTGTGTATCTGACTGCGCTGAGGCACAATGGAAATGGAGTACGGACTAGATACACAATTATGCTCTTTATACCCAGTCGGAAACGGTAACTATTGATGAAAAATGAGGAAAGAATATATACAGTAGCATTAGCAAAGGGAAACTCAAAACAGGAAGCCAATTTGGAAGGCGATAAGAGTGAGATACGTAGCGCCATACAAATAAGGAAACGAGCAATAAGGGCGCCTCCATTCGGGCGTTAATAACCTTGAGCTAGAGTGAGATTAACCTAAATTATCCTGCTTTACAATACCACTTGGCAGGATCCCTCGCTAAGTAATGGCCACCGCTTAATAACCTCTAGGAAACTATAAACCTAACGTCCCTGCCCACCCCTCTTAAAGCTCCCAAGGAACACAACCACGGCAACACGGTAACAGGGCAGAACACACAAAGATGAAGGTTTTTAAAAATTCTTCGTCATATTTAGCGATGCGACATGACAAGTTCACAAGACCAACACAACTCAATAAAAATCGGTAACGGTCACAAGCGTGTTTTCTCTGCGAGAGTGAAAGTCGAGTGCATCGGAACGAGTCACCTTTTGATTCGTATCCTCTTTTTATCTGCCTGGCAGCCTCGCTCACTCCGCTACGTAAAACATGGACGGAAAACTCCACTTGGAGGCTAAACACGTCTTTCTGTTTTTCTGGAGAATGGTCTAATTAACACAAAGAAACAAAAAACAGAGGACAACAGAGCGATCTATAGAGAATCTCGATGAAATGATGGTAAAGTAAACACGTCTTCATATTGGTGTACAAGAAATAGTTTAATTAACACAAGAAAACTAGAGAATAGAATCACAACAACATTCAGACAATTCAATCAGATGGCAGTTTTGCAAGTTTCCGCCACGATAGGGAAGTGAAACACAGTGCCTTAGTTTAACATCAAAGACGAAGTTGATAAGCAATAAGATTTGTTTTTTTGTCTACTGTTTTCTAGTATATTGTTCATTCTCTGGTAAAATGTCCTTTCTAATAACGCTTTCTTGATGCGTACAGCAACTCGAACAAGTACTGTATGAGAAAAGACTGAAAATAGAAAACGACACCATGACGATAAACAATAAAAAATAATTAACCGAATTTCTAAACAATCAACTCAAATAATAGAAATAAATCCTTTTACATTAACACTCTCTCGGTGAGAAGTGCAACAAGATCGAACAAACAAGAAGGAAAAAGAAAAACTGATGACATAACAAAAAGTAATATCTTTGTTTTGCATTTCCTTACCCAGCACACGGTAAAAAAAATCAAGCAAGTATATTAAAATCTCGGTGAACAGAACAACGTAATTGAATATTTGATAAGAAAATAGAAAAAAAAAACTAACGTCATAGTGATAAATAGTAAGATTTTGTTTCCTTTTTTTCTATCTTAATAACTACACCATTCGCCCTATACCTATTCTCTTTATCAACACTTCCATGGAGAACACCACGACTTGAACCAATACATAAGAACACCAACACAGAAACCAAAGTGAGAACAACGAGCATATAACAAATAAAACAACGAACAGCGAATCAGACACACTTCCTGAGCGACGGATAATTACACAGCAATCCTAAAATCCCAAGCTGAAACGTCGATCCTCTGAAACAGAATATTGGAACACACCAGAGAGGCGGACACTGCTGCCACCCCGCTAACGACCTGTTGTCTGCCGTGTTGACATTATCCCAAATTCAGGCGGGATCCTCTTTGATCTAGGTGACGTTGCGAGACTTCTTCTTTTACTGAACGCTAAATTCCCATGGCCCAAGAGGTTCCGGAATGTCATTACTTATGTCTATAGAGTGCCAAGCTTCTTCACAGCCGCTAAGTTGTAAAGGACGTCCTGAATGTGTGTGTGTGTGTGTGTGTGTGTGTATTAGTAAGTGTTTACTCGGGTTGTGTATGTAGGATTGTTGTGTTTGTATAGGAGAGAGAGAGAGAGAGAGAGAGAGAGAGAGAGAGAGAGAGAGAGAGAGAGAGAGAGAGAGAGAGAGAGAGAGAGAGAGAGAGAGAGAGAGAGAGAGAGAGAGAGAGAGAGAGAGAGAGAGAGAGAGAGAGAGAGAGAGAGAGAGAGAGAGAGAGAGAGAGAGAGCGTTTTCTTTTTATCATCGTGGAATTGCTCCTACGAAAAGTAAGCACTCCATCGAAAACCTCATAACCACAAGGCAGAAGGAGAGGCTCCAGAAGCTCCATCTCTCCCTGAAGAAACATGAATGAGGTGAACACGGAGAACAAACATTACATTCATTATCGAGCGATTACGTAATCTGATATGTTGCAATGTGAATAATGCTCATATTATAGAAATACAATCACACAATAGATAATCAAAATTTGATAAACCTTTTAGAGTTTCATAAGATAACTAATATCTTTTCTTGCATCTGACACGACTTCTACAGTTGTTGTTACAACAACAAGGAAGTCATATGGCACCAAACAGAAATATTGTTGAAATATCAGAGAATGTAAAAATCATAAAACAGATGCAGAAAATAAGACACAATTATAATAAACTAAATAAACAAATATGTATTATAAAAAAATAGTGTTGCGTCATGAAAGCCAGAGGCTTGTTCGTTTGCTGTGAGGAGGTGAGGTTGTCTGTTATGAGAGGAATCTGCTTGAGAGGCGCCCCTGTGACAAAATTAAGTTAGGAGAGCTACAGAGGAGAATTTTTGAAGGTCTTCGTAATTCTGTATCGCACACAAAACTCGTCTTCTAATGCAACATCGAAGAAAATATTTTGATTTGTGATTGAATTATAGAATGTTCTTATTTACACAAATTTATTCTGCATATTACAATTCTCTCCAACGAAAATATGAATTTTCTCCTGGAGCGTCAGCGTATCGGAGGAGTCCTGGGAGGTGGGGTGGGCGGGGCCAAGAGGGGCTGTCAGCCAGAGAGCCTCACCCCGCCCGGAAGGCTCTATTATTCATACACGATGAAGCCGTCAGGAAAACAGGCGGCCTGAGGGCGCTGATGGGAGAATGTTTCTGCCTGGTTGCAGATGCGCTGGTGGTGAGGTCAGGCTCACACTGAGGCGAGACGGAAAACTAAATTTAACGTGTCAATGTGTTAAGGAAAGTTTGAGGAGGAAAGTTTGTGGGTGAAAGACGAACATGTTGATAATTTCTGAAATATCAGAAGTTGCAGTAAAGAGTTCAGTAATGCATCTGCGCTGCACTGTACAAAAGTTATCATCGTATAGTTAAAAAAGCTATACTCAAAGTTACAGGTTCATTAAAATATTAATAATTTCATACTAAAGTTGCCGTAATAAACTAGAAAAAATATATATATATATATATATATATATATATATATATATATATATATATATATATATATATATATATATATATATATATATATATATATATATATATATATATATATACATTTTGATTATGGACGTGAATAATTTTTTCTGACAGCGGAAAGAAATGATAACCAATTTCTGGGAAAAGAGGACAAATATTAATGTAAATACGAAGTTCCGATAATTAAAATAACGTTCTTAAGATGGGACGATGTGTACACTCGCTGTAATTAATGACAATATTTACAAATGAAACATAATAATATGATGGTAATGTCAACATGCCACGCACTAGGCATTGCCGCACCAGGCACTGGCTGGCTAAACATCCGCCCAGGAAAGCAGCATCGAGGACACCTGCGGCCCTCCCAGCGCCCACTCAATGAAGAGCGGCGGGCGGAAGAACACCCTGCAGCCCCTAGAGAACAAATTACACGTCCCCGGTGTTGTGTGATTGACACGAAATTAGCGAGAACTAATTAATTTCACGGCAATGTTTTCCCTCCGATGTGATGGCCCTGCGTGACAGAGGCACACACAGACACCACCAGGGCGACGCACACCTCATTTTTTTCTACCGGCGAAGCTTGCAACGTGACATCACTAGAGGCGACCATTAATTAATCTTGTGTGCTATTTAGACTCTGCGACTGAACAAATGATGACGGGACGATGGGATAATGTATCTGAAGCTCACGTGGCCACGACAACATATGAGGAAATTATAAAGATTTTACTCAGTGCTTACCCAGCCCTTAGTAGTGATGAGGGGAAGACACAATGGGAAGGCTGAATTAAGGGCGAGGATCCACAACACTCGCCACACGAGGGAATCATGCGTTGCCATAAACAAGGCAGTCAATCACAGCCCAACAAACGTTCATGATATATGCAAAATTATGCCAGGCCAGAGTCAATAACGGTGGCAGTGGGAGGAAGGAGATAGCAGGCCATTGCAAGTTTCTCCCTCTGTCTCTGTCCCTGTCTGTCTTGTCTTCGCTGGCTGTCTATATCCCTGCCTACCTGTCTGTCTCCCCACCCCCTCTCTCTCTCTCTCTCTCTCTCTCTCTCTCTCTCTCTCTCTCTCTCTCTCTCTCTCTCTCTCTCTCTCTCTCTCAACTTTCAAGCTGGTTCAATCTCTGGCACTGCTTTCCTACTTAACAGTCTGGCATTCATTTAGCGCAACAAGAACCGCTACCTCGGCTGAGTGCTGTCAAGGTGAAGTCTGCTGCCAGACCTGTTGCTCGCATTCAAATTTCCGACATACTAATTTGCACTTCTGGCATTTCTAAACTCCGGGAAGACTTGAGCGATATACTCGTCAGACGCAGAGGAGAGCAGAACAGAGAGAGAGAGAGAGAGAGAGAGAGAGA
>NC_087167.1:2007500-2012500 GCF_035594125.1 Scylla paramamosain | reverse complement strand
ATCGTAAACATTCCATGGGCATGAACACGTTAATGGGTTAGTGGTCGTTTCCCTGTAGAATATTACCGTGTGCACTGCCCGGGCATCATGCGTCCCCCGCGGTTATGATGTACTGAGTTGTAGAGTTTCCGGGACATACAGAGTTATACGGGGTCATACATAGTTATACAAAGCACATACATAGGTATACAGGTTTACACACGAGGCCTCGTTCTCACCCATACGTTTCCTACAGCTATACCTATTTGCTATCAACCTTTCCCTGTGTTGTGTGGAGGAGAGTTATCATGGACACAATTATACGTAGTCTGGGGCTCTGTATTCCAGTATTTGTTGTATTTTCGTTCATTCAAAAAAAAAAAAATATCGGCGCATCGTTCAGTTTGATCTCCATTATTACAAAGAGAGAAAAAAAAAAACAAGAGTTTATATTTACATTTCACGTTATTTAATTGGATATTTAATTGGAAAGAAAATGCTGCGTTTTTAATCCCCATTTCAAACAGAGAAGAAGGAGAAAAAAGGGTGCAGTATAATTATTACGTATAAAATCGCATGATTTTTCTGTAACACTAAAAGTACACGGTTACAATTTTTTAAACTATAGTTTTAAAGGTCTCCTAAAAAAAAAGTATAGTGTGTGTGTGTGTGTGTGTGTGTGTGTATGTGTATGTGTGTGTGTGTGTGCTAAAAAATGTAAGTTATGAGCTGTGAATCTTCGTAAGCCGCACCACAAGCTATTCATCATGGAGACACAGGATGAGAGTCTCTACCCGAGCAGTGTAAGACAGGCGGAGGATGTGTTGCAGGGAGTAAAGAGAATAACATTCCTCCCTATTCCCTTCCACAAACAGAAACTAATCCAATCATGTATATTGGCCAAGATAGTGTTTACCAGCGCAATACTTCTTACAGCTTCATCACAACATGCTGTATTGATCTGATTTAATGATAAAAATGAGAAATTCAACACATCAAAGCCAAAAACGGTGATAAGATGTTGTTTCCAGTCTCCAGAAAGCGTCGAAAAGAGTCATAGAACAATTTATCCTGTTTGAAATCAGTGAAGCAGAAGGAGAGGCAGCGGCCAACAGAGGCTGGCGTCCCTCCCTTGGTGGTATTCGATTAACTTGATTGCTTCCTTGCGGAGCCCTTCGTTTTTGTACTTGGGCCAACCCTGAGCCAACTCGTCTATTCGCCTTCCAAGGTTTTTATTTCTCCTGATTGCCGACAAGGAAATAAGATAATGGTCTTGCACACACACACACACACACACACACACACACACACACACACACACACACACACACACACACACACACACACACACACACACACACACAGAAATGGCTAGCAAGATAGATAGATAGATGGATGGACAGAGAGAGAGAGAGAGAGAGAGAGAGAGAGAGAGAGAGAGAGAGAGAGAGAGAGAGAGAGAGAGAGAGAGAGAGAGAGAAATGTGCATCTGACAGTCTCGTGCACCCTCCGGCTATTCGTGTTCCCTGCACGTTGTGAAGCCATGCCGTCTTTCACGTTAGTGCTTCTCATAACACTCGTCAACTACGGTGTATTAAAGTCGCACTAAGGTAAACCAATAATATATTTCTTATCTCCTATTCCACTGTAAATGATCCTACCAGCATCTAACTACCAAGGATCCTTTCCACTTATTCCAATAGGTTCAAAAACCCCATCTTACGTCATCTTACCTCTTCCCTTTAACAAGTTTCCTTCTCTTCTATCACTTTTTGCCCTGTTTTCCAGTCACCCCTCACCGTCGGCGAGGCTGAAGTACCACAACAATAAGCCTTTATTAGGGGGAGAAACTTTCCTGGGGGATTCTGACGAGGAAGAGAAATTTTCCGTTCATTTCTTCAGCTTCTTGTTCGACAGCGATTAATGGCGGACCGTAGCGGAGGTGTGGCATTGCGAGCAGGGGAGCCGTGGCCTGAACTAGCAAAGAGCCTCGCTTGTGGGAGATTAGGAGGCAGGGCGTGTTACGGTGAGGGATGTGGTGGTAGTCCGGGAAGTGGTAGTGAATGCCTTGGCCTGTGCTGTAATGGAGTGTGACTTGAGCCTGGAAGTGTGTAGTGGCGCGAGTAAACAGTCCGTGCCGGCGTGATGGAGGCTTGGTGTGAGGTGAATAAAGGAGTGCACACCACCAGGGCCGTTTCCGGGTAGAGCCCTGTAGTGCCTGTGTCAAAGTTCGCACTCCTTTTACGATTCGCTGGTTATATTTGTTGAGGTTCTCTCTGAATGTCCAATATACACACGCCACTGCTTGGTATAACTTAACCCTGTTGGGATTTTTGGCACAAATGCTCTTCTATCCAAAGTATTATTAATAAATCTAAATTAGAAATTCTGCATGATAATTCACATCTGGAAATGAAATCACCAAACTTTCAACGATTTTAGAACTTCCTGGGGTTATTATGACCAACAATAACTGGAATCTGGGCGAGAGTACAGACAAACAGGGCCGCACCTCGCGCTCCCCGCCCCGCAAACATCGGCACAACAAGAGGTAGAATGTCGACCCAGAACAAAAGGCTTCCTGGGGGCAAACAAAGACCTTTGCCAAAACAACAGTGAACATACGCTTTGGTAGCTTATAAACACTATTTTTAAAGGTAGAAGATGATGCGGAGGAAGCTGACTCATGAATAAATTATGATTTTTATGGGAAAGGCAAAATTTCAACCCATTAATGAAGAACAGATTTAGGGCAGAGCTTGCGTGTAAACACCACATGGAGCCTAAGAGCCTCCTTTACTCCGCACGCCGTGTTTGCTTCAAGCCAAGGAGAAAGAATTGCACATGCGCCTGCAGTCCAAGTCACAAACACACTCATTTCCAGAGACAAAAGAACCATTACTATTGAGAGACTCTATCTGTAAGAAGGCTGTGCAGGAACTGCTTTTGGAAATCATTTCATATATTTTTGCTTCTATCTAAGATTCTTTTCGAAGGGTTTGCTTCGTCCTGAATCGAAATAATAAAAGAAGCAAGAGAGTGACGAGGAAAGAGGAAGTCGAGAAAAAAGAGGCCGGAGAGGTTGCGTATTTCAGGAAAGGTGGTGGTGGAGGTGGAGGTGGAGGAGGTTGACGAAGATCACGACAACAGAGACGAAAACAAGGAATGTATATAGAAATCTCATAAGAGACATGAAAATAAAGAAAGCAAAATATATAGATAGATGGAGAGACAGACAGATAGATAGGGAGACAGATAGACTGAGATGGATAGACAGACAGATAGAGAGACAGATAGATTGGTAGATAGATAGATGATATACAGACAGTTAGGCAGTTAAGTAGGGTAGAGAGAGAGAGAGAGAGAGAGAGAGAGAGAGAGAGAGAGAGAGAGAGAGAGAGAGAGAGAGAGAGAGAGAGAGAGAGAGAGAGAGAGAGAGAGAGAGAGAGAGAGAGATTTTTACTTTTCCTCGTAGTCGGTGTAACCACTACACAACACCTAAGTGGAAGTTCGTGCAACGCTCCGTTTTAAGAAGGCAATTGTGTGCGTGTTGGGGGCAGGGGAAGGGGGATGTTAATGTGTGTGTACGCGGAACGAAGGAGAAGTATAGGTGCGCAAGTGAATAGTGGTGGTGGTGGTAATGGTGGTGAGAATCGAAGTGGTAACCTTTACTTATAATTGCTTGAATGACATTTCTGTGGCAATAGGACAAGTGTAGATTTCTGCATCACTGCTAATATTTTCCACCATTATGCCTTATTTCAGGTGGTAAAAGACGTCTGGATGAAAATTATTACTACATAGAGAGAGATGACATATAGAAATTTGGATCCCGATGACCTGGAATAGATGGTCACCTAACTAAAATACGTGGGGGCAGATTGGGAGAAACCAGATGATGATGGTGACCTTGGTTTCCCTCACTTCACGACTTAAGGCTTCACACTGATGATGCAAACGAAAAACGTGCGTGGAATTCATTTACCGTAGGGAGAAAGATTTTTCGATCTATATTGGACATGTGCTGGGAGATCTTACGGCCAAGCGAGAAGAACTACAAAGCTTGAGTGGGCATTATGGAGATGAGTAAGTGGTATGTCATTTGGATGCTCTTCGTAGAGAAAGTGCTGGCGAACTTCCACTGAATTGTGTGTGTGTGTGTGTGTGTGTGTGTGTGTGTCATTCACCTACGGTCGTCTGCTGGTCACTCAGCCATCCGTTACCCTACGGAAAGAACTCAGAGCTCATAGTGACCGATCTTCAGTGTGTGTGTGTGTGTGTGTGTGTGTGTGTGTTACGTGAAAAGACTTTAAGATGCGTTTTAAATAACAAACAACAAAATGTGGAAATAACATTTTGACCTTCTTCCGCCTTTGTTGAGCTTTCGAGCGCGCGCGCATGTGTGTGTGTGTGTGTGTGTGTGTGTGTGTGTGTGTGTGTGTGTGTGTGTGTGTGTGTGTGTGTGTGTGTGTAGGTGTGTGAACTTTCTATAATGTAAATTGTGGTGTGTTGTTGTTGCAGAAAAATTTAGGTTGGGATTTATTTATTTATTTTGAACATTGTTATTGTTATTGTTGTTGTTGCTGCTGCTGCTGCTGTTGTTGTTGTTGTTGTTGTTGTTGTTGTTGTTGGTGTTGTTGTTGTTGTTGCAGCTGCTGCTGCTGTTGTTATTATTGTTCTGGTTACTGTTGCTTTTATAGTTATAATAATAATAATAATAATAATAATAATAATAATAATAATAATAATAATAATAATAATAATAATAATAATAATAATAATAATTAACATTATTATTATTATTATTATTATTATTATTATTATTATTATTATTATTATTATTATTATTAACATCATCATCATCATCATCATCATCATCATCATTATTGTTATTATCACGTCAGCAGCAGCATCAACATTATTATTTGCATCATCATGATCATAATTAACCATTGTATTGAGAAAAAAAAATCAGATACGGCAAAATGCTTAGCAAAAACAGTAATATGCCATGGAATGTT
>NC_087167.1:1997500-2002500 GCF_035594125.1 Scylla paramamosain | reverse complement strand
TTCTTCTGCCTTTCCATGCAAACCGAGAGGCGACCACAGTAGTAGAAATATTTTTATTAAATAAGGTTATGGTTGAGACTAGACCACAGGTGGAGATAGAAGTACCAAGGAGGGGGTGGCCAGCCAGGTGCATAGGTAAACTGTTCTTTTGTCAGAAATTAAACTTACATTTCAGGAGATTGCAAGGCCTTTAGTATCAGTGCAAATTACGGTGCGAACAAGGAGTACTCAGTAGGAAATAGGCTTTCAAAGGCAGCGTGTAGCGTGTGCCTTAGTGTAACTCGAACTCGATAAAAATCACTCCTTTTTGTTCACGTTCATTAAATTTCTGTTGAATTGCATCACATATGATTCAGATATAGAACTTTAAGAACCACAGCCTAGTAACCTACCTTCAGAAATCAAAGATCACAGCCAGCTGAACTAGACAAAGACTTTGAATTAAATACCACGTCCATTGAAACTAGACAGAACCCTTAAATTAAATTAAAGACCGCAGCCAAGACAGCTAGAGAGAACTTTTATTAAATACCACTGTCATCTCAGCTAGACGAACCTTTAATTAAAGAACACAGCCAGCGCAGCCTGAGAACTTATTTGAATACCACAGCCAAGGCAGTTAGACAAAGATCTTTAACTAAAGACCACAGCCAGTGCAACCATAGAACTTTAATTAAATGCCACAGCCAACATTTAAAGGCTTTATTTAAATACTACAGCCAGCGTAGCTTGACAGAAAGGCTTTGGAAATATTACAGCTAATAAATGCGAGATTTTTATGAAGCCTTTTACCTGCAGTATTATGCAATTGTTTTATATATATATATATATATATATATATATATATATATATATATATATATATATATATATATATATATATATATATATATATATATATATATATATATATATATATATATATATATATATATATATATATATATATATATATATATATTTATCCATGGACTACAAGGGCTGATCCACTGAGATACCATTCCCTAAAGGATAGGACCAAAAGTTTCATTCAGAATTAGAAAAGTGTCGTGAAACTCCCTTCTGCACTCTTAATTCAGTAAATGTTAAGAAGGCATGATCTCCGTAACAAGTTTTCACGTTGTCTAATTTCTTTTGGTTACTGGTGTGCGTAATGTCTTTATCAGCGGTAATGATAGTGGCGGGAAAAGGAACCACTCTCTGGGAATGACTCCAGGTTATTTTTCTCCTCGGAAATCCTATAATAGCCAGCCTCTTTCCCCTTTTCCCAGTCTCTCTCTCTCTCTCTCTCTCTCTCTCTCTCTCTCTCTCTCTCTCTCTCTCTCTCTCTGAATGTGCTAATCGTTGCCTTCATTCCTGCCTTCATATCTGGCACAATAGACCAGGGGGCTGCGTGGTGCATAGCGTCTAACAATACCCGGTATGAACATTCTAAGCCTCACTGACACCCTGGGAAATCACGAGGGTGGCGCCACCTGCTGGTGTGTTTTGTGCAGTGCATGAGAATGGGCGTCATAAGGGTAACTGAGGCAAATTTTTATATGTACATGAAATACTACTAACAATAATGCTGATTGTGCCATCCGCCAAATTTGATTGTTTATTTATTTGTTTGTTTATTTATTTGTCTGTCTGTCTCTGTATCTATTTATCCATGTATCTATCTAGCTACCTCTCCATCCATCTATCTATCTATCTATCTGTAAGTCAGTCTATCAGCCTGACAGGAGTGTTCGTTTGGATATCCTTGGGAATGCAGACAAGTACGGGGCAGGTGAGGACGATAAGTGTATCTGCGGTGACTAGTTCAAAATAGACGAATAGCTAGTGAAGGAAAAGTTTTGCTGGTATGTCCTGGAACAGACAGAGTGAATAAAGATGAGTGGAGGAAGTATGGAGAGGCGTACTAAAATAGAAAAAAAAGGCTAATGATAATGACAATGATGGTGGTGATGATGGTGACTGTGGTGATGATGGTGGTGCTTCAGGGGTGGTAACTCATCTTGGCCAGGTCTGCTTCATCCACATATTAGTTAGGCATGTTGGCGCCGCTCGTGTCACGGCGGCGTGTGTATAATATGTTAATTCTTGACTAAATGTAATTCACATTCCATCTAAGTATGGAAATTGGCTATCTGGCTATTTGATGCAGCCGCCAGCCCACGCTCTCTCTTATGAAAAGTTGTAACAAAGAAGGACGGACCTCAGAAAATTTAAATATTTCACAGAGACTAGTTTTACCGCTCCGTTGACTATTAGGGTTGGGACTTTTTTTCGATATTTTTGTGGGTTACTAGAAGTGTTAGTGAACATTTTCACCTTCTGGACTGACTGTTTAACATTATATTTTATTTATTTTTGTTTCACTTATTTGCTTATGTGTTCGTTTGTTTGTTTGCGTGTATATTTATTCCTTTATCTTGTTATTTATTCATTTATGTTTTATTTTATTTTGTTTGGTTATTTATTTATTTCTATTTCTTTTATTTATCTATTTATTTTGTCATTATCAACTAAAACATAGGATATACATTCTTTGCGGACATGTGCCATCACTTCTTCCTGGTCATGCATGACTGAGCACACTAGCTTGACACAAAAATAAACATATTATTGCATGTATAAATTCTGCATGGAAAAAAAAAAAAAAAAAACTGTGGCAGGGTGTTTTGGGTTTCTTTATTGCCCTCAGAGAGTCCCTTAGAGTTGGTTGACCTTGACTGCATTGACTGTCTTGCTGTCCTGGTCTTGGTCTTGGAGCTATGTGACTTGATAGCATCATAACGGAGTCAGTCTCAGTATAATTTGCCATAGATTTTCGATATTTAGCATAATTGCATTCCGTGAAATGTGTGTGTGTGTGTGTGTGTGTGTGTGAGCGTGCTGAGATGGCAGCACAAGACCATAAATTAATCGTAAGGAATAATTATGGGCGATTTGCACATGAAAATGAGTCACAGAAATTGAACTTTACTACTTAGTAATGATAAATGAATAGTAAACACACACACAAACACACACACACACACACATACACACACACACACACACACACACACAGAGAGAGAGAGAGAGAGAGAGAGAGAGAGAGAGAGAGAGAGAGAGAGAGAGAGAGAGAGAGAGAGAGAGAGAGAGGGTAATGGAAAATAATGGTCACTTTTAAAAGCTACACTTGACAGGTCTGTGGGGGAGCCAGACGTCTGGCGCCCTTTTATTTTGCTGAGGATGGCCGCAGTGTGTTGTTTGGTGGACAGGCGTATAGTGAGCACCTTTACAGCACCCTTCATGTCACAACGTTGCGTTTTATCCATAGTGTTTGTAGTTTAGTGATTATAACAGGGTAAATAGAGTACTATTTTTCTTTTATTAAGTTATTATTAGTAAGAGCGTAAGTAATAGAACATGTGTAATACTAAGGTATACAAAAGTTTCATTATACCTTTACAGTCTCACTAATTTCTTGTATCCTGATGTTCTGATGTTCTTAATAATTCTAGTCAAGCAATCAGCCTCGAAACCCACATGAGATTACCTTTAATCAATAAAACGACATGTGAAATTTTAATGGGAAAATACGGTCTGTTAGTGTCCTTGCGAGAAATACTGAGGCTATGAAAATTGTCTTCTTTTTTAGGCTTCAAGTCATAAGGGGACTCAACAGTTGAGGTAAAGTGAAAGTCACACACACACACACACACACACACACACACACACACACACACACACACACACACACACACACACACACACACACACACACTTAATCACACAAGGTTTCAAACGAGGAAATTTTTACACTCGATGGCGCGTAAAAATGTATCTTGGCGAATGAAGTCTCACACTCTGCTCTCGCGAGTTTGGTTTTCATCTGCAGAGTCAATACAGTTAATTGTCATTCATCAAAAGTGCGACGCTATCAAGTCAATACACAGATGAAATTAATCCGAAAGTTAAATAGTGCTAATATTCTTTCCCGCGGGACTAATCTTAAGCTCATGTTCCCAGAGTATTTACCCAGTTCGTGACGGGGAGATTTGTACCCTACGATGCTGACGTCACATTCCGCAGCGTCATTGGCCAGCGTGACCTTTCGCATGTGTTATTGACTCGTCCAGTCGTGATGGCCTCGGCATGCGCTTTAGCGGGAGGTCGTAAAGATGGTCCGGCTAATTTGATCCGAATAAAGAGACTAGTTTGCCGCCAATTGTCTTAATGAATATAAGCCTGGCATGAACCGCGGTGAATGCAGCCTCTATTTCAGTATTGTCCTGCAGTCTTAGTGGTGTAACCTAATTAATTTTAGGGATTCTTTGTATGCTTTTAATAAATCCACTTTTCTTTTTCGGGAACCGTATGATATTAATAACTTTAATTATTATTATTTATTATGTTATTTTTCTTTATTGATATTTTTTTGTCTACCAGTATTAGGATGTGATGTATTCAAGTGATTCTCAGCATAAACTCTATTCATTTATCCTGTATTTTGTCCGACATCTGCAGGATATGATTAATTCAATTGATTCTCTGTATAAACTCCCTTCATTTATCTATATTTGAGGCATCAAGTGACGGTGGATGTTGAAGAGTCACACGGGAACCGTCGAGCCAAGCCTTGGTGGCGGCAAACAATGAATTTAACTTCCACTGAGCCTTTGAATGTCACCTGCTAGCTAGCCCTTACTGAATCATCATCATCATCATCATCATCATCATCATCATCATCATCATGTGTATGTAAAGGCGGTAATTTCTCAGGGTAAGAAATTATTTCTCAGAGCGGCTCGTGTGTACTTTACGTCGTTAGTTTGATTAATCTTATAGCTCAGGGCGTGGCTGAAACAACTGGGTGGGGCTGTCATATTACTTTACTGATAATGTGAGAGTAAAGAAAGGCAGGACTAACAAAGTACAAGATGGACAGAATAGGCCTTGCTGGGATTGCTTGGGATGTTGGAAAAGCTGACAGAAATAAGTGGGGAGGGTTGGGAAGGTCTTAG